>NW_025535669.1:0-86380 GCF_020615455.1 Coregonus clupeaformis | reverse complement strand
CTTGCCATAATATGGACTTGGTCTTTTACCAAATAGGGTTATCTTCTGTAAAGCTGTCATCAAGGCAAAGGGTGGCTATTTGAAGAATCTCAAATATAAAATATATTTTGATTTGCACACACAACACTTTTTTGGTTACTACATGATTCCATGTGTGTTATTTCATAGTTTTGATGTCTTCACTATTATTCTACCATGTAGAAAATAGTAAAAATAAAAGAAAACCCAATGGAGTAGGTAGTTCTAAAACTTTGACCGGTAGTGTACATGGTTTATAAACACTATTATAATCATTATTACTCTCCACAAGATCGATGAGAGCTTACTCTGTCACCAGTAGGACCATGGTCACCCTGTAGAGAAAGAGAGTGACGAACATCAGAGTTTAGCTTCTAAGCACTTAATACGGATCCGGACATCTAAAATCATGGTGTTGGAAACACTGGGAACATAAGCACTTCATGCGGATCTGGACATCTAAAATCATGGTGTTGGAAACACTGGGAACATAAGCACTTCATACAGATCTGGACATCTAAAATCATGGCATTAGGCATATTTCAATACAGTTAAGTGAATGCACATGGAACAATGCATTAGCTAACCTTGTACAGCCAGACAATTATGTCTCTGAATATTGCATTTACGCCAAAAGCTGTAAATTCGGGCAGGCAAGATTATATTATAGCTAACCAATGTCTGCGAATAATCAAAAACATTGAAAGTGGTATTTACTTTTATTTTAGATAAATAATCACTCTGACCTTCTCTCCTCTGTGTCCTGGGGGTCCCTGGTCACCTGCTGTCCCTATGGATGATTTTCAAGTACATATGTTGTAGAACTAATAACCTATATGCCTTAAAATGTTTATGGATTGAGAACCAGTTGAAGGGTTAATACAGAGCAGAGACATTTATGTGTTTTTCATAAACTCCCTGCAGATGGTCTGGGTATGTCAATGACATGATGGAGATACAACTCCTCGTGGTGGCTGTGTGTGGAGATTGAGTAACAATGGAACTAGTGTTATCATTTCTTTGTGCTTATGACCTATGACCCTGACACATGGCCACATGCACATAATCTCAAGGGCCAGGGAGGATGGTAAATGATAAATGTATGTGGTTGAGAATGGGTTATGGATGACATGTTTAAATCATGTTTAAGTATTAATGGATATGTTTTATAATGTGTTATGAAATGAGAATGGTGAAACAGAATGAACATGATTGATACTTTGTACTCCAGATGCATGCCTGGATAGTGAATATAGTCAATACAGAGTGTGATTGTTCTTTAACGTACGTATGTACATAATTTTTTGAGTCATGCCACTAATAAGATACAGTGGCCCCACTTAGAGAAGCGCAAGTAGCCCTCGTGAGTAGCCAACATGTGATACTGAAAGAAGTTATTGATTCACATAGGGAGGAGTAACCATCAGTTGTATCAGTGTGACTGTATAAAAGGAGCGCTCCAGTTCAGGACAAGCAGTTGTTGCTCCATTGTTAAGCTATGGTTCAACCCAGCACTCAGAGAAATAAACACGACAAAGGGAGTGGAGGAAATAAAAATTATTTAAATAAAAGTTCAATTTGTCTTAGTCCAAAAAACAACTGAAGAAAAGGAACAGAGTGGGCTAGTCCGCTCCGGAGGAAGGAGAGGCTGAGGCAGGCAGGCAGGCAGGCAGGCACGAAGGCAGGCAGGCAGGGAGTTATGTCTGAACTGGAAGACAAAACAAACGACAGGTTAAGGGAGAGTAAAAGCCAGGCTGAAGACTAAGATAATATAACTTTACTGGTGAGCCAAGTTACCGCTCTAGTAAGAACAACGATCTGGCGCCGGTGGAGAGCCATGCCCAGGAATTAGTAGTGCAGGTTGATGAGAGAATAGGATGCAGCTGCATAGGCAGGAATCACTGGAAACAACCCGCAGCTGCACAGGGAGAGGCAGATCCTGAGCACGCCCCTGATCCACTCCAGACACACCCACATAAAGGGGACAAACACACATACAGATACAGACAAAGAGGGGACAAAACAAGGAGGAAGGGAAACAGAAAAGGGAGAGACAAGCTGCCCACATAACAGTACCCCCTCAATGGTCGCCACCTGGCGACCAACCAGGCCTGTCAGGTTGTCGTGATGGAAGTCCGTGATCAGCTGAGGATCCAACACAAAAACGCTTAGGGACCCAAGACCTCTCCTCTGGTCCATAACCTTCCCAATCGACTAGGTATTGGAGACCCCTACCCCGCCTCCGAGAGTCCAGGAGCCTACTGACGGTGTAGGCCGGATGGTCGTCAATGAGGCGAACAGGTGGAGGTGGATCAGCCGGCGGACACAAAAGGCTGGAGGACACAGGTTTCAGTTGGGAGACGTGGAAAGTAGGGTGTATCTTCATGGGTGAAGGCAACTTCAAACGAACATAGCGGGGTTAATGATGGACTCCACCACAAACGGACCCAGGTACCGAGGAGACAGCTTGCGTGATTTGGTACGAAGAGTCACGTTCTTTGATGACAGCCAAACCTCTTGACCAGGATGAAACACAGGTGCGGGAGTCCTGCTCCTATCCGCTGTCGTCTTGTTCCTGTCGGTGGTCCGAAGCAATGCTTCCCGAGCGTCGCTCCACACTCTCTGGCAGCGGCGGAGGTTCTCCTGAACCGAAGGAACAGCCAATTCCTTCTCCTGAGCAGGAAACAGAGGGGGTTGATAACCCATGGTAACCTCGAAGGGTGAAAGACCGGTGGCAGAGGTGGTGTGAGGGAGTTGTGGGTACTCTATCCAAGGCAGATGTTTGGCCCAGGATGATGGATGTTGAGCAGCCACACAACGAAGGGTTGCTTCGAGGTTTTGATTGGCTCTTTCTGTTTGACCGTTGGTCTGGGGATGAAACCCTGAGGACAGACTAACGGAAGCACCCAAAGCAGAACAGAAAACCTTCCAAACATGGGAAGTAAACTGTGGGCCTCTATCAGATACGATGTCCACAGGTATTCCATGAGGACGGAATACATGTTGGACTAGGAGGTCCGCTGTCTCACTGGCAGACGGTAATTTTGGTAATGATATAGTGACAGATTTAGAGAATCTGTCCACAATGGTAAGTATAGTATCATTACCTTCAGACTTGGGTAGGCCGTGACAAAATCCATGGCAATGTGGGACCAGGGACGGCTGGGAACTGGGAGGGGTAGCAGCAGCCCGAAGGGGGACTGATGGGAGGCTTTGCCCGAGCACAGGTTGAACAGGCTGCCACAAAAGCCCGAACGTCAGTTTCCATTGAAGGCCACCAAAAATGTCTCCTAAGCAGCTCAACGTGCGTCTCATCCCAGGGTGACCAGCAAAACGGAGGTGTGAATCGCACTGCAACACCTGAGACCGGACCGTCTCGGGAACAAAGAGTAGGTTGGGAGGTCCATCACCCGGTCCCGGGTCCGTGGCAAGTGCAGTCTTCACAAGAGACTCGATCTCCCACTGTACTGCCGCCACGACGCATGAGGACGGCAGGACTGCCTCAGGCTCGCTGGTCTCCGAAGGGTCAGCAAACTGGCGGGACAAAGCATCTGGTTTAACATTTCTTGACCCCGGTCTGTATGTAAGAATAAAGTTAAACCTACTAAAAAACAGGGCCCATCTGGCTTCGCGTGAGTTGAGTCTCTTAGTGGCTTGGATGTAAGCCAAGTTTTTGTGGTCTGTCCAGACCACAAACGGCAGTTCAGCTCCATCCAGCCAGTGCCGCCATTCTTCCAGTGCTAGCTTGACCGCCAGCAGTTCCCGGTTTCCAACGTCGTAATTCCGTTCTGTGGGTGACAATTTCTTGGAGAAAAAAGCACAGGGGTGAAGCTTTTGGTCAGTGGGGGAGCGCTGGGAGAGGACTGCTCCCACACCTGAGTCCGACGCGTCCCACCTCCACAACAAACTGCAGAGAGGTATTGGGGTGTATCAACACGGGGAGGTGGAAAACAGTTCCTTCAAAACCCCTACCGCCTGCTCCGCCTCAGGGGACCACAGAAAGGGACTTTTGGGGATGTGAGTCTAGTAAGGGGTGCCACCACTTTACTAAAACCCTTAATGAATCTACGGTAGAAGTTAGCAAAGCCCAAAAATCGTTGAAATTGCTTACGGGTGGTGGGTGTGGGCCATTCCGTCACTGCCCGGATCTTCTCGGGGTCCGCCTTCACCTGCCCGCTCTCAATTATGAAACCAAGGAACGATGTAGACTGTTTGTGGAACTCACACTTTTCTGCTTTGACGTACAGCTTGTTCTCCAAGAGCCGTTGAAGGACTTGACGGACGTGTGACTCATGCTCCTCGGGTGACTTGGAAAAAACAAGACAAAACGGTTCAAAAAATCCCTAAGAACATCGTTCACCATGGCTTGGAAAACAGCAGGGGCGTGTGAGAGCCCAAAGGGCATGACCAAATACTCAAAATGTCCCAGTGGAGTGTTGAAAGCGGTTTTCCACTCATCTCCCTTTCGAATTCGGACAAGGTGATAAGCGTTCCTGAGGTCGAGCTTGGAAAAAACTGTGGCGCCATGCAGAGGTTCAAAAGCTGAGTTGATGAGTGGAAGGGGATACTTGTTTTTAACAGTTATGTTGTTTAAACCCCTGAAATCGATACAGGGGCGTAACGACTTGTCTTTCTTTTCCACGAAAAAGAACCCTGCACCCAAAGGAGACGACAAGGGACGGATTATGCCCGAGGCCAGAGAATCCCCAATATACTGCTCCATTGCCTCTCTTTCCGGTCGGGACAGATTGTATAAGCGACTAGAGGGCAAGGGAGCACCAGGGGAAGCAGTTCAATAGGGCAATCATAAGGCCTATGTGGTGGTAGAGACAGAGCCTTGTCCTTACTGAAAACCTCCGCTAAGTCATGGTATTCTTTGGGGACAGATGACAGATCGAGAGGAGCTGAGGGATGAGTTGGGTTACACTTAGTGGGGGGAACCGCTGATCTAAGGCACTCTGAATGGCAGTTAGTGCTCCAACTGAGAATGGTGTGACGTGTCCAATCAATTTGTGGGTTGTGAAGAGCCAACCAAGGGAAGCCAAGGATTAGGTAGGTAGCTGAGCCAGAAATAACTCTTAACTGAATGCTTTCACAATGATTGCCAGAAATCACTAGGGAAACGGGGGAGGTTTGATGAGTTATCTCCGCAAGAGCGCCCATCAAGGGCTGTGACCCGAATGGGGGTAGGTAGTGGCTCCATGGGGATACGAGCTTGTGTAACGAACTGGTGGCTAATAAAGTTGTCTTCTGCACCTGAGTCTATGAGAGCTGAGAGTGGCAGGGAATGACTCTGGAAACGTAAGGTTACAGGTACTTGTAATCGGGGAATGACGGGTTCGGATCTAACTCTGGGTTCGCAAGTAGACCCACCGTTACGAGCGAGCCTTGTCTTTGGGTCGCTTAGGGCATGTAGCCAGAATGTGTGTGGCGTCTCCACAGTACAGGCACTCACCTGCCTGGAGGCGCCGTTGCCGCTCTGCTGGAGGTAGTTGAGCTCGACCCACTTGCACTGGTTCCTCCTCTGTGCTCGGGATGGGATCAGGAACAAAGAAGCTGCCGGCTCCGGGGGGGAGGCGAGACTCGAGTGGTTGAAGGCTGGGAACTCGTCCTCCAAGATGAGGCCGACCGCCTCTCTCCCGACGCCTCTCCCGCAACCGGTTGTCTAGCTTAATGGACAGGGAAACGAGAGAATGTAAATCATATGGCTCATCACGAGCAGCCAGTTCATCCTTAATGGCTTCATTCAAACCGTTTAGAAATGCTCCTTGAAGTGCCACATTGTTCCACTTGGAGTCCGCTGCCAACGTCCAGAACTCAATAGAGTACTCTGCCACACTGTTAGAACCCTGCCTCAAATGAAAAAGTATCTTGGAGGAATTACCCACATGGTCAGGATGGTCAAAAACAGTCTTCAATTTAGCAGAAAAATCAGCAATAGTCAATCCAGTCAAAGTTTGATCTGAGCACACAGCCTCAGCCCAAACCAGAGCTCTCCCTCTTAACAGCCCCAGAACATAATGTACCTTAGAGGAATCAGTAGAAAACGACAGTGGTCTCTGCCGAAAAAATCAAGTCACACTGAAGCAAAAATCCCGGCACTTGTCCAATTCTCCATTGAACAGTTCAGGCGACGTGACAGGGGGTTCCCGACGGAACGAAGCCTGCATAATGTCCGAGGAAACAACTTGGGGTGCATCAAAC
The DNA here is from genome assembly GCF_020615455.1 of Coregonus clupeaformis. Classification (NCBI taxonomy): domain Eukaryota; kingdom Metazoa; phylum Chordata; class Actinopteri; order Salmoniformes; family Salmonidae; genus Coregonus; species Coregonus clupeaformis. The sequence goes on along the minus strand of NW_025535669.1, from coordinate 80,158 downwards.
TGGGGGTCAGAGAGAGATGGAGAACTGATAACAGACAATTTAGAGACTTGTGTAGTTAACTGTGTCACCTGGTTCAGCAGTTGATGATTATCTTCCACAAGAGTCCGAATCAATTGGTCATGCTGTCCTAGCAACGTTCCTTGAGCCTGGATAGCTTGTTGGAAGCTGTCTTCGTTTGCCCCGTGCTGTTTCTCTGTTGGGTCCATGGCCAGATCGTTCTGTTAAGCTATGGTTCAACCCAGCACTCAGAGAAACAAACACGACTAAGGGAGTGGAGGAAATAAAAATTCTTTAAATAAAAGTTCAATTTGTCTTAGTCCAAAAAACAACTGAAGAAAAGGAACAGAGTGGGCTAGTCGGCTCCGGAGGAAGGAGAGGCTGAGGCAGGCAGGCAGGCAGGCAGGCACGAAGGCAGGCAGGCAGGGAGGTATGTCTGAACTGAAGACAAGACAAACGACAGGTTAAGAAGAGTAAAAAGCCAGGCTGAAGACTAAGATAATATAACTTTACTGGTGAGCCAAGTTACCGCTCTAGTAAGAACAACGATCTGGCGCCGGTGAGAGCCATGCCCAGGAATTAGTAGTGCAGGTTGATGAGAGAATAGGATGCAGCTGCGTGAGGCAGGAATCACTGGAAACAACCCGCAGCTGCACAGGAGAGGCAGATCCTGAGCACGCCCCTGATCCACTCCAGACACACCCACATAAAGGGGACAAACACACATACAGATACAACAGACAAAGAGGGGACAAAACAAGGAGGAAGGGAAACAGAAAAGGGAGAGACAAGCTGCCCACATAACATAATAATTATAAATAAATAATTGGTCATTTAGCAGACACTCTTATCCAGAGAGACTTACAGGAGCAATTAGGGTTAAGTGCCTTGCTCAAGGGCACATCGACAGATTTTTCACCTAGTCGGCTCGGGGATTAGAACCAGCGACCTTTCGGTTACTGGCACAACGCTCTTAACCACTAAGCTACCTGCCGCCCATAACAAGCTCGGCTTTGTTATGCAAATAATAAAAGTCTAAATTCACAAGTTCCAGTCTCTTGAGAAATATTTTTAAGTTGACTGCTTTTTGAGTCAAATATTTCTACGACATCCCCTGGGTGACAAAGATATGATCCACATGGTGAGCATTTCCACATTGACTGTAGCCATCATCTGTAGCCTCATCTGTAGTCATCATCTGTAGCCATCATCTGTAGCCATCATCTGTAGCATCAAACAGGCTACAAAGCATAATGCATCCACAGTCTACAATCAGCAGACAGACAAGCTCATGTTCTGTAATGTGTCATATATTACCTTTGCTCCCAAACTTCCGGGTCTCCCGGCAACCCCTTGACGTCCTGGAGTTCCCTGAAAACAAGAATAATATGTTTAATCTATTTCTCATTGTCATCAGTGAACCTCTTCCAGTGTTAGTCATTCTGAAGCAGAATCTGAGTGAAGCAGTATGTATAAACTGTGTTGTGCTACATGCAGCTTCTATCCCCAAGCAATAAGACTGATAAATAGCTAACAAAATAGCTACACGGACTATCTGAGTTAACCTTGGATCTTTATTGACCTTTTATTTTTATTTGTGGATTGTCTCTATGCACACTCACAGGGCTCTACACACTCACACACACTGTCACTCCAACACACGCACACACTCACTCCATCATCTTCTCACTCACACGTAATATGCGCATACATTTATACTGACTCTACACACCTGCACACCCACTCACATACACACTGCTGCTACTCTGTTTATCTTATATCCTGTTGCCTTTTCACCTTACCCCTATACATATCTACCTCCATCCCTCCAGTATCCCTGCACATTGTAAATATGGCATTGGAACTGACCCTGTATATAGTATGCTTACTTACTTATTATGTTCTTCATATTTCTTCTTATTTCTTGTGTGTGTTTTTTTCTAGTATTACATTGTTATTGATTATTGCATTGTTGGGTTTTGATTTAGCAAGAAAGGCATTTCACTGTACTTGTGCATGTGACATTAAAAACTTGAAACTTGAAATAACTCAGATGACACATTTGATTTACACCCTTTGGCCTGAAATTCCCATTGAGACAGAGAAGAAAGTCTCAGATTTGCCAGACTCCCAGAAGTTGTGCACAGAACACAATCCTGTACAATATAATCAATCAAACTAAGCCCTATTCAGTTCTACTTCCTCCTCTGCTATTTAATGCATGTTTTGGCTGGACCACACAAGAGCAGTGTTGACTAGCAGTGGGCTTGGCAGGCTATCTGGATGCCATGTTTAGATCAGACACAGAGAAGGCCAGAGTCATTAGTCCCCATCGGGTAAACAGGGGCCTGGGGGCACGCTATGGAGAACACTCTGATCACACATAGAAATGTATGTTATAGAGCGGACATGATTCCTATTCCGCATGACATAGAAGCATGGCTTTTCTATGTAATATATTTCTATCTGAATGTTCCGTAATGCTGCACCCCATGGAACACGGTCCTGGTAAAGCAAAGATTGTCATTTCATTAACATTCCATTGGATATTGGCGCAAAGCCTTAAAACATTTGGTTTGAATCCAGACCACAGTAGGGGCAGCTCTGGATCATCTGTAGGTAATACACTATTGAATCCAGACCAAGTAGGGGCAGCTCTGGATCATCTGTAGGTAATACACTATTGAATCCAGACCACAGTAGGGGCAGCTCTGGATCATCTGTAGGTAATACACTATTGAATCCAGACCACAGTAGGGGCAGCTCCGGATCATCTGTAGGTAATACACTATTGAATCCAGACCACAGTAGGGGCAGCTCTGGATCATCTGTAGGTAATACACTATTGAATCCAGACCACAGTAGGGGCAGCTCTGGATCATCTGTAGGTAATACACTATTGAATCCAGACCACAGTAGGGGCAGCTCTGGATCATCTGTAGGTAATACACTATTGAATCCAGACCACAGTAGGGGCAGCTCTGGATCATCTGTAGGTAATACACTATTGAATCCAGACCACAGTAGGGGCAGCTCCGGATCATCTGTAGGTAATACACTATTGAATCCAGACCACAGTAGGGGCAGCTCTGGATCATCTGTAGGTAATACACTATTGAATCCAGCCTCAGCCTCAGTCTTTCTCTCTCTCTCTCTCTCTCTCTCTCTCTCTCTCTCTCTCTCTCTCTCTCTCTCTCTCTCTCTCTCTCTCTCTCTCTCTCTCTCTCTCTCTCTGATACACAGTCATGCATGCCTCTCCCACACACACACTTTATTTTCTCTTTCGTACATCGGAGAGTGAAACACGTCTCTTTGCCCTGATAGTAAAATCACATGCCATGCCAGCTGCATCCCTCCAACCTAAAGGTGTCCCCACAGATGATTAATGGGGTAATGACATCACAGCAATACCCCGTTGTATTTACTGTAGGTCCGATGAAGCAATCCAGTCTTGGGTGTCTCTTTCTGGTGTGTGTGTGTGTGTGTGTGTGTGTGTGTGCGTGTGTTTGTGTGTGAGTGTTTGTGTGTGTGTTAAATAGGACTCTCAGTCCTTGTACGATCTTATTCTGGCACGGAAAACATCCCATGATACTGTAGATGACTGGCTTGAAACCCTTGACCTCCACCTGTTGAATCTCAGATTTATTCATTTTCTCTTTTTTTCAATCAATCTGGTTTCAAACCAGTATCAATATTTTCTGTTTCACTCATTCTTTCACTGTCCTGATATTTACCTTGTCACACTGTATGGTTATAAATGTCTGGCACATATACAGTAACATGTTTCATGTGCTTATCTCAGTGTCAACAAATGACAGGAAACACATACACACACACACACACACACACACACACACACACACACACACACACACACACACACACACACACACACACACACACACACACACACACACACACACACACACACACACACACACACACACACACACACACACACACACACACACACACACACACACACACACACACACACACACACACACACACATACACACACACACAGGAACCCCTGTGTTTACATTGTGAATCATTACTGTATATGAACTATTACAGTGTGTGAGCCAAACAATCCCCTTGTCACCAGGGTCTGATTAACGTTCCTTAGGCCCCTTCTCTACGCTCCCCAAAGATGGGCATTTTCAACTATTTTCACCTATAGCTGAGGTGGGCGGCAGATAGTCCAGGGATGTAGCTCAGTTGGTAGAGCATGGCGTTTGCAACGCCAGGGTTGTGGGTTCGATTCCCACGGGGGGCCAGTATGAAAAAATAAATAATAATAATAATAATAAAAAATAATGTATGCACTCACTAACTGTAAGTCGCTCTAGATAAGAGCGTCTGCTAAATGACTAAAATGTAAATGTAAGAGCATTGGGCCAGTAACCGCAAGGTTGTTGGTTTGAATCCCCGAGCCGACTAGGTGAAAAATCTGCCGATTTGCCCTTGAGCAAGGCACTTAAACCTAATTGCTCCTGTAAGTCGCTCTGGATAAGAGCGTCTGCTAAATGACTCAAATGTAAAAATGTGATGTTTTAACTAAAAGGAAAACAGAGAGCACCCTACCGCGTCCCCTCCAGCACCAGCAGGGCCTTGAGATCCTAGAGGAGCCTGTGAAACAAAGAACATTGATGAGAAAGACTTCTGAATCCACTGGATCCCAATTAAGACTGTACTGAGATCAGATTGATCAAGACAAACAATCTGTAATGACGTTTTCTGCGAGACCATGTTGAAAAATGACAACAATGTGATCAGGCTTACCTTGCACTCGAACGAACAGCACTGAAAAGGAACAATAAACATAAATCATCCCCAGTTTAATCACTGTTCATAAATGAGATCACAAACAACAATCATACTGTATTGGTGTGGAACTATCAAATCAAATCAAATGTTATTGGTCACATACACATATTTAGCAGATGTTGTTGCGGGAGTAGCGAAATGCTTGTATCAGAAAGACTGAAGAAAAACCTCACCAAAGATTCAGAATCCTTGTACTACAGATCCATAAAAGAAGAGAGACATTTGATTAGAATAATCTGTTTGGGCAAAATAAAAATGGCCTACAGTAAATTACATTTAGGTACAGGGCCTTGGTTTCAAAATGGCCGCTTGTATGATGGTAACTATGTGACGTTGGTGCTCTCACCATGGTAGACACAATGGAGCTGATGGTGTTCCTAACAACCTGAGGGTCCTCACTAGTAGCAGACAGGTTATGGGTGTGTTGCACATCTGTTGCTATGGAATCAAGTCTGTTGTCCTGCAGACAGAGAGAGAGAGAGAGAGAGAGAGAGAGAGAGAGAGAGAGAGAGAGAGAGAGAGAGAGAGAGAGAGAGAGAGAGAGAGAAAAAATAAAGAAAGAAAGAAAGAAAGAAAGAAAGAAAGAAAGAAAGAAAGAAAGAAAGAAAGAAAGAAAGAAAGAAAGAAAGAAAGAAAGAAAGAAAGAAAGAAAGAAAGAAAGACTACCTCAAACGTTCTCTCTGTGTAAAACATTCTGTTTTAATTTGGCCTACCCACACACTTGAGGTGCAAGAGAAGAATGCAAAACTACATATAAATAAATATATATAAAATACAGTGGGATCCTTGATTAAAGAAACTCAGACTGTCAGACTACAGCCAATACAGTTTGTTTCAGCAGTATTTGTCATTGTATTTCCATGGCCACTACAGAGGGAAAAGAAGCGTTCTCCGTCTACAACCTGTAACTTCTAGCCAGAGCTCTATTCCCTCTTGATTACCAGGTGATGCGGAGTGATAGCCACGCTGAAGATTTTGATGCCCATGGCTCTGGCCTCAGACACGGTGTATGCCACCACGCCACACGGCTCCTTATAGCCATCCAGCGGGTGGCTATCTGTCACCACCACCATGTACTTGTTGCCATGGAGAGGAGAGCTGTGGGTTGAAGAAAGAGATACAACAAAACAGGAAGTGTGAGTCAAACAGGATCCTTTGATGTATAATTGTGTAACAGACTTTATTTTGTACAAAAGCCTTCGTGGAGGAACCTCATGTCCCTAGTGAAGGTTTCAATGTCTATCTGTTTACACCTGCTTGGCAGTAAAAGTGCTTTTAATTCTGTTCCAAGGTGTAAATAACAAAGCATTTTCCTAAGGGCACTATAAAAGTGAAGGATGGAAGTATTACACAATATCAAAGTATTATTTTTATTTTTATTTTTTTATTTCACCTTTATTTAACCAGGTAAGCCAGTTGAGAACAGGTTCTCATTTACAACTGCGACCTGGCCAAGGTAAAGCATAGTAGTGCAATAAAAAAACAACACAGAGTTACATATGGGGTAAAAAACATAAAGTCAGAAATACAACAGAAAATATATATACAGTGTGTGCAAATGTAGCAAGTTATGGAGGTAAGGCAATAAATAGGCTATAGTGCAGAATAATTACAATAGTATTAACACTGGAATGCTAGATGTGCAAGAGACCATGTGCAAATAGAGATACTGGGGTGCGAAAGAGCAAAACAAATAACAATATAGTGACGAGGTAGTTGGGTGGGCTAATTTCAGATGGGCTGTGTACAGGTGCAGTGATCGGTAAGGTGCTCTGACAACTGATGCTTAAAGTTATTGAGGGAGATAAGAGTCTCCAGCTTCAGAGATTTTTGCAATTCGTTCCAGTCATTGGCAGCAGAGAACTGGAAGGAATGGCGGCCAAAGGAGGTGTTGGCTTTGGGAATGACCAGTGAGATATACCTGCTGGAGCGCAGACTACGGGTGGGTGCTGCTATGGTGACCAATGAGCTAAGATAAGGCGGGGATTTGCCTAGCAGTGATTTATAGATGGCCTGGAGCCAGTAGGTTTGACGACGAACATGTAGTGAGGACCAGCCAACAAGAGCGTACAGGTCACAGTGGTGGGTAGTGTATGGGGCTTTGGAGACAAAACGAATGGCACTGTGATAGACTACATCCAATTTGCTGAGTAGAGTGTTGGAGGCTATTTTGTAAATGACATCGCCGAAGTCAAGGATCGGTAGGATAGTCAGTTTTACGAGGGCATGTTTGGCAGCATGAGTGAAGGAGGCTTTGATGCGAAATAGGAAGCCGATTCTAGATTTAACTTTGGATTGGAACTTTGCACAGTATAGTGGGTTAAAATGAATACACTGTAAGACACTCTCACACACGTCACATTTCAGATGGATACATGCAGACAGACAGACAGAATAACTGACTAACTGGCTGACTGATCGATTGACTGGTACTAACAACTCAATCAACCAATCGATGGACTCACCCCGTCATCAGCTGCCTAGTTGCTACAGAGATGGCCCAGTCGGTGTGGGTGCCCTTGCCAATGTAGCGGATGTCCTGTATGGCTCTCTTCAGCTGAGCTCTGCCTTGGGCCTTGGTGCTGGTCAGCTCCCTCATCACCTTTACCTCATCACTGTAGTGCAGCACTCCACGTCAGGTTACGCTCACAGCGGTGGTATCTAGATGTGTACAGGTAGAGCTATGTCACAATGGCACACAAAGCGTGACACAAAGCAAGTTACCTCTGATCTACATGCACAGGTATCTACAGGGACAATTCCCCTAAATTAGCAGTATTTCATTTACAGTATTCAGTACTTTGAGAAAATGATGACAGATTATAAGGCGGAGAGTTATTTAATGGGAATGATGTATTGATTCCCAGTGGGGAGACAGTGGTACTAAAACCTGATAGAACAAATCTATTACAAGTGTGTCGTCTTGCCAAGCCCCAAGCACATTTGCACCAATCGTCCTCCTGCTATTTCCTCCAGTACACAATCAAATCATCAGGCAGTTGCTATTCTGATGAAGTCAATGAAAGATACATAAATACTCAACCAACTGTGCCAAGAACCAGACGCTGTCTAGAGCTAGGCATTCTTTGGCTTTTTACACTTTAGGGCATTAGCATTTTGCATACTTTAGTGGCATCACATCACTAATGGCTATAATTGTGTTAAGAAATATATAAACATATTTTGGCTGTTTTGCAAAGGAGTTCTGATGAGTCAGAGACACGTTAGGGGATACTCTGTAGCTCAGCTGGTAGAGCACGGCGCTTGTAACGCCAAGGTAGTGGGTTCGATCCCCGGGACCACCCATACACAAAAAATGTATGCACGCATGACTGTAAGTCGCTTTGGATAAAAGCGTCTGCTAAATGGCATATTTATTTATTTATTTATTATTTTATTTACTCCATGATGCATTAGCAATTGGCATACTTGGGGTCAGTGCAAACATTTATCCTTGCTTTATAAACATTGAGCAGATGGTATTTTATTGTATAACAACATCTTGAATTACAGGGCTTTTCCGAAACCTAGGCCCCAATTCAATACACTGCAGATAACGACTAAGCTCCCTGTGTGCCTGCGGGACTGAAAGTGTGTGTGAGGGATCTACTCTTACAGTGGGGAGAACAAGTATTTGATACACTGCCAATTTTGCAGGTTTTCCTACTTACAAAGCATGTAGAGGTCTGTAATTTTTTATCATATGTACACTTCAACTGTGAGAGACGGAATCTAAAACAAAAATCCAGAAAATCACATTGTATGATTTTTAAGTAATTAATTTGCATTTTATTGCATGACATAAGTATTTGATACATCAGAAAAGCAGAACTTAATATTTGGTACAGAAACCTTTGTTTGCAAATACAGAGATCATACGTTTCCTGTAGGTTGTAGTGTCTCAGGGTCTATGATTTTGCTGACATTTGCAAATGGTGTAACAGATTAACTTTACTCTGCTTGCTGAAACATCTGGAAAGCATTACTAAGTTCCTGGAAAAAAGGATATGGGAAGATATGTAGAAAAGCCAGGGATTGGGTATTAAAATCACACCATACTATGTCACATAGGATATAAATGCCAGGTCTTGAACAAGGGGGGGAAGAATAGCGAATTACAGAATTGGGTCCTGCTGTTCTTCAGATATCTGCAGGTATCTGTAAATCTGACGCTGAAACTCTTTGTTATAATAAACCTTTATAAACAAAGTACAGTGTCGGCGGACTTCTTATCATCACGGCATTATCAGCAAAATGTGTATTTTCACCACAAGGTCTTGACCAGGTTTGCACACACTGCAGCAGGGATTTTGGCCCACTCCTCCATACAGACCTTCTACAGATCCTTCAGGTTTCGGGGCTGTCGCTGTGCAATACAGACTTTCAACTCCCTCCAAAGATTTTCTATTGGGTTCAGGTCTGGAGACTGGCTAGGTCACTCCAGGACCTTGAGATGCTTCTTACGGAGCCACTCCTTAGTTGCCCTGGCTGTGTGTTTTGGGTCGTTGTCATACTGGACACCCAGCCACGACCCATCTTCAATGCTCTTACTGAGGGAAGGAGGTTGTTGGCCAAGATCTCGCGATACATGGCCCCATCCATCCTCCCCTCAATACGGTGCAGTCGTCCTCTCCCCTTTGCAGAAAAGGATCCCCAAAGAATGATGTTTCCACCTCCATGCTTCACGGTTGGGATGGTGTTCTTGGGGTTGTACTCATCCTTCTTCTTCCTCCAAACACGGTGAGTGGAATTTAGACCAAAAATATCTTTTTTTTTTCTCATCAGACCACATGACCTTCTCCCATTCCTCCTCTGGATCATCCAGATGGTCATTGGCAAACTTCAGACGGGCCTGGACATGCGCTGGTTTGAGCAGGGGGATCTTGAGTGTGCTGCAGGATTTTAATCCATGACGGCGTAGTGTGTTACTAATGGTTTTCTTTGAGACTGTGGTCCCAGCTCTCTTCAGGTCATTGACTAGGTCCTGCCGTGTAGTTCTGGGCTGGTCGCTCACCTTCCTCATGATCATTGATGCCCCACGAGGTGAGATCTTGCATGGAGCCCCAGACCGAGGGTGATTGACCGTCATCTTGAACTTCTTCCATTTTCTAATAATTGTGCCAACAGTTGTTGCCTTCTCACCAAGCTGCTTGCCTGTTGTCCTGTAGCCCATCCCAGCCTTGTGCAGGTCTACAATTTTATCCCTGATGTCCTTACACAGCTCTCTGGTCTTGGCCATTGTGGAGAGGTTGGAGTCTGTTTGATTGAGTGTGTGGACAGGTGTCTTTTATACAGGTAACAAGTTCAAACAGGTGCAGTTAATACAGGTAATGAGTGGAGAACAGGAGGGCTTCTTAAAGAAAAACTAATAGGTCTGTGAGAGCCGGAATTCTTACTGGTTGGTAGGTGATCAAATACTTATGTCATGCAATAAAATGCAAATTAATTACTTAAAAATCATACAATGTGATTTTCTGGATTTTTGTTTTAGATTCAGTCTCTCACAGTTGAAGTGTACCTATGATAGAAATTACAGACCTCTACATGCTTTGTAAGTAGGAAAACCTGCAAAATCGGCAGTGTATCAAATACTTGTTCTCCCCACTGTATATGTATCATTCTTATCATGTGAAGACGTCATTAATCAGGTCCACACCTTGGAACTTCAGGAGGACAACTCCTGAGCTGTAAGGTGAGACTTCATTTGATGGAGATAAGATATCAACCTCTCTCTCAGTCAGGAATGCAGGTCAGTGCCCCAAAGGTAAACCCCAAACATTTTCTGGGCGAATGATTCAGAATGGCTGCATTGAACAAACACGCACAGTCACTCGTCACTCCGGCTGCCTGTCTGAGCTTGTTAGTGAGTAGTACACACACACACACACACACACACACACACACACACACACACACTGACACACATACACACACACAGGCTCTTTTTTTAGTTCTTTGCTTGCATTCAGTGATGAAACGTATCGATGTGGGCCACAGAAAATACAGATAGAATATTTTTACCGTAATAGTTGCACTGTTTCTGAACAGTGTGATGGCAAAAGCAAGTCTAATACGATTTATAATAGATAATTTGCTGTATCTGTATAACTCCCGTTGGTCTTGGCAAAAGCCCAATGCGTTTTGTAGTCCGACATGCTGAGCTGTCTTGTCGTGGCCTCAGTAGAACCCTTTCCTGCAGTCAAATGACCAATTTGATGGAATGTTTTTCATATTTTGCATAATTTCATAATTAATCAAATAAATAAAATTTTCTGCTGAAAATCTGGTGTTTTGATGTCAAACGGTTTTGTTATAGTTCAGTCTTCTGTGATGTATATGAAGTGCAATATTGGGATGCAAACTCAAAATGTAATACATTTGAACTCTGTATCTTCTTTTTTAACCCCATAACCATGTGTGTGAGGTGTATACTTTTGTTTCAAAGTATATTTGTTTAAGACTACCAAGAAACACTCTGGGTGACCCTGTTTTAGCCCACAGCAGTAAAAGGGTATTTAAGATTTGTTTAAAATTTGGCATCAAGGAAAATAAATAGATGGGGAGTATTGGGTTAGTAGCATAATGTTTAGTGTGTGTGTGTATGTTAAGTTTTGTGTGCTGTCTCTAAAGGAGTGTGTGTATGTGTTTCTTTATGTGTGTGTGTCCTTGTGTGTGTGTGTCTTTATGTGTGTGTATGAGTGTGTGTGTGTGTGTGGGGGGGGGCACATGTTTATGTATGCTTGTGATTGTTCCCCTGTCTGTCCAAGAGCAGAGTATTAACGCAACCTTGAGCACCATATAAGGAGAGGAGCTGTTCTCATACACTACCTCTCAGCCCCGATTCATCACTGTAGAACCACAGTTCACACAGAGGTCAACACACAACATGTTCATAAGACTGCATGTAGTGAGGCAGACCTCCTGTGATGATCGTTAACAACACATTGTCAGGAGAACACTGTTGCCCAGAGCAGTTATCAATGGTCATTCTGTGTGCAGTTTATCAGGGTGGGTCTGAGTGTGTGGTGAATTTACTGGTACTATATGACTATTTTTTATAATGATCACAGAGAGTGGTTTATGGAATGAAACAGGATGTATGCCAATGGAAGCCTCTGTAGGAGGATTGATATTGTTTGGTCTGCGTTACAGTTTCAGGGGTGAATAAACGGTCAGGCACGAGTTTCCCAGAAGCCTTGTAGCTAACGCGGCACTTTATTTCTCTTGGCAAGCTAGCCATAATCATTACTATGTAGCATAACTTACCTTTAATTTGCCAATTGTCATGAATTCTTTGAAGTAAGGGACCTGAAAACACCCATTGTTAACCACATAATCTTTTTATGAATACCGGTCATGTAGTCAGTATGGAGGTGATACACAACTAGTGTTGAGCTGGTCCACAATGTCCAGGGCAAACTGCTTGATCTGTTCAACAAAGGAGCCATAGGGCTCTCAGTGCCACACTCTCTGAGGTGTCCAGAACAATGTACACGTCCGCTGGGCAGTCTGGGGCAACAGGGGGGTTGGATAATGTTAGATTTGACATGGCATAAAAAAAACACCCCAAAAATGTTGAGACTGTGTTCAATATAGTTTTTATTTATTTTGTCTGGATACTGAAACATAGGCTTATTTTTCATTACAATGACTGTTCTGGTTAAATTAAACTTCAGGACAGTTTTCAACACATATTATGAAAATGTACTCTGGCACAAAAAGAAAGGGACTATGAAGAAAGAAAAAACAACATGAGCAAACATTATGTGGAACTCCCACTGGTGGAGCTCAATTCTCAAGAATTTCTGAAGAACTGCTTCTTTATAGCCAACTAAGCAAAGGGCCTATTCCAACTAAGCAAAGGGCCTATTTCAAATCTCCTTATAGAATCCTTAATAGAAAATGATTCAAGTAAAAGTGAAAGTCACCCAGTAAAATACTACTTGAGTAAAAGTCTAAAAGTATCTGGTTTTAAATGTACTTAAGTACACTGGTGGAAAAAGTACTCAATTGTACTCAATTGTAGACTGCTGTCTGAACACAAATCCAATTTGGTCACAGTGTTTGGACAGTCAGTTTTCCAGAACGGATTTGAAAATAAAACTGATTTGAGCATTAAGGCCTGCAGTGTGAACAAAGCTTTAGCCGTTTGCAGACAGAGAGAGATGTCTGGTGGTGACTCTGAGAAAGTAAAACAAAGTTCAATCCAAAGATGTCTTACTACACAGGGACTCCATATATCAACATTTTGTAGTAGAAAAATGACATGCAACCTCCTATTTAATGACTGCTCAGATGACATTGACTGACAACAAGATTTACTGACCCCCATTTGGGTTTGGTTAATAAATGCAATTTAAAGGGCAATTTTGCCACTTTCCAACCTCACATATAATCTCCAGCACAAAACAACTGTCTATATGTGTGAAAACGACGCATTCCCATGATCTGTGGTTAAAAGGTTCAGATTAAAGCTCCTAAGAAATGCTTCTCTGTGACATCACTGGGTAAGATTATACGTTTTTAAAAAACAGTGATTTTCAAAACCTGCAACGAGTTTCTAGCCAGAATCTCATAGTGTTTGAAAATCACTGTTTACATAATTTTTTAAACTTTTGATGATGTCATCGGGTAGAACGTTTGAACTTTATATATTTTTTTCTACAAAACTTAGGCATGTGCTGTTTTCACGTGTTGACAATGGTACGGTGCTGGAGATACTGAAAATGAAATCGAAATGTGGTGGAGTTGCCCTTTAAAGTGCATCTAAATGAAACATCTTGCTGAGTAAAAAAGAGTAGGCAGGAGAGCAAGGCTACTGAGCTACAGCTTGGCTTGATATCCTACCATAGAGGTCTCTGTTCCTCCCATCGAGAGAGTAGGCACCGTGGACTAGCGACACCAGAGAGAGAAGTAGAATAGCACAGGTCAGGTTCATCATGGGAGAGACCCTCTGGAGACGCAGGGGAGAAGTGACTTCAGGAGAACCTATGTCAAAGAAAAATATTAAATAAAAAGATAATGTTTACGCGGATCCAGTTTGGGTGGTCAGAGCCTGAAACCCCTCTTCACACCCAGCCTCCATGCAGCCTGTTGTAGGCCTTTCTAATCATCATTCAAATATAAATGCATTAGAATTTTCTGCAGGTTTCAGCGACAAATCCAATGTGTCTACTTCAGTTGTTTTGTCAAATTGAGTTAATCAGTTTGTCTTCTGCATTATCACAAAGCCTGAACTGGACCTCAGTTAACATCAGCACCTACTACCTACTTTCAACAAGAGTAAATGCTTTTCATTCTGTTTTTGTTTGGTTATTGACAAATCATTTTCCAATACTGGCATTTCCAAATGCTTTGGTGCATAATGCTTGACTTAACTTTAGATGCATACAAGTGCTGAATTTCATGTCTATTCCCATTGAATCCACACTTGACAACGGAGAGGTTTCCTTACCATTCTAAAGACAAGTGGTATGGTTCTAAACTGACAAATGTATAATGTAAATGTAAAATGTAATGTAAAACAAATGGATTTGTTCCAAACTCTTCTAAAGTGAGCAGTGGTAGGTTCTAAGCACTTTAGAATACGTATGCGTTTAATAAAGTGACATTTCTTACCTTTCTCTTTTTTGCATATGTGTTAAAATGTGAATATCCCACAGGTTTGGGTTGTCCAGGTGTGTTTTCTGCTCTCTCTGTTAGCGGTGTGTGCAACAGGAGAGGGTGGGGCTCACCTGCAAAGTATCCTCCCATCTCATACAATCCTTACTGCTACCTCACAGCAGCTTCCACTGGGGCCGATAGGATAAATTACAGGGGATTTCATAAAGTAGGCTACACAAAATGCATAGCACACAATGCAATCTTAAACTGCCGTTTTCTGAACTCATTTTGGATGAAGTATTGCTGTGTGTGGCCTAAAAATGTTGCCAATAGTGAAGATTCAAGGCCCTCTGAAGGTTCAATGTCCTCTTAGAGAGGTTTCTACAGGATGCACTTCCTCACATTATAACAACCTCACAGTCTTCGCCTCAGAGTGACCTGGAGGTCTGACTCAGTCAATTGAATGTGCGAAGAATGAGAACACAGTTCTTGGCTGAAGTTGTTAGATTCAAGTGTCTGCATAGTCCAATCTAAACAATGTAATGGATCTCAAATAGCATTTGGCTCTCCCCAGATCTGACTTGAAGGAGTCCTTTCATTGGTATAAACTTGTCCTTGATTGAAACATTGATGAGACACCCACACAAGCGCCCAGCTACTTTTTCTCTCTCACTCTTATGCAATACTGAAGCTAAAAGCAGTGTCAGAGTGTCCTGGTAAATTGTTTGGTAATGTACAATACATTTATCTTTTCCTTCTCAGACAGAACAACAGAAATCTCCTGCTCTAACACAGGAGGTCAGTGGCACCTTAATTGGGGAGGACAGGCTCATGGTAATGACTGAAGCAGAATCAGTGGACTGGTATCAAATACATTACATTTGACAGACACTTATCCAGAGCGACTTACAGTTAGTGAGTGCATACATTATTATAAAAAAATTTCATACTGCCCCCCCGTGGGAATCGAACCCACAACCCTGGCGTTGCAAACACCATGCTCTACCAACTGAGCTACATCCCTGCCGGCCATTCCCTCCCCTACCTTGGACAACACTGGGCCAATTGTGCGCCGCCCCATGGGTCTCCCGGTCGCGGCCGGCTACGACAGAGCCTGGATTCGAACCAGGATCTCTAGTGGCACAGCTAGCACTGCGATGCAGTGTCTTAGACCACTGCGCCACTCGCCACATTGTTTCCAGGTGTTTGATGTAATTCCCATTAGCGCCCGTTCTGGCCATTATTAGCAGCCTCCACTAAGAATATGTTCACATGCAGATAAGTGCCTGCAGCATACAATTCAAATCTGATCTTTGTCTCAGGTGAGCCTCTTTTTTCCCTCAGGCTAACATAATGGGAGTCAGGAACTGCGAAGGCAAACATGCAGATACATGCATCCTGCATGCAACCTGGCTGCCACACCTGACAGACCATCATGCTCCAAGGTATAGATGGAAACGTTCAGCATGGTGGGCTGAACAAGGACATGGAAGACGGGCAAATATTTCCACAATCCGCAATTCCACACGGTTTTCTCTCGATCAACTTTTCAACACAATCTCCTTTGTTATTGTTCAGTCACATACAGTGGGGAAAAAAAGTATTTAGTCAGCCACCAATTGTGGAAGTTCTCCCACTTAAAAAGATGAGAGAGGCCTGTAATTTTAATCATAGGTACACGTCAACTATGACAGACAAATTGAGAAAAAAAATCACATTGTAGGATTTTTAATGAATTTATTTGCAAATTATGGTGGAAAATAAGTATTTGGTCAATAACAAAATTTTCTCAATACTTTGTTATATACCCTTTGTTGGCAATGACACAGGTCAAACGTTTTCTGTAAGTCTTCACAAGGTTTTCACACACTGTTGCTGGTATTTTGGCCCATTCCTCCATGCAGATCTCCTCTAGAGCAGTGATGTTTTGGGGCTGTCACTGGGCAACACGGACTTTCAACTCCCTCCAAATATTTTCTATGGGGTTGAGATCTGGAGACTGGCTAGGCCACTCCAGGACCTTGAAATGCTTCTTACGAAGCCACTCCGGGCGGTGTGTTTGGGATCATTGTCATGCTGAAAGACCCAGCCACGTTTCATCTTCAATGCCCTTGCTGATGGAAGGAGGTTTTCACTCAAAATCTCACGATACATGGCCCCATTCATTCTTTCCTTTACACGGATCAGTCGTCCTGGTCCCTTTGCAGAAAAACAGCCCCAAAGCATGATGTTTCCACCCCCATGCTTCACAGTAGGTATGGTGTTCTTTGGATGCAACTCAGCATTCTTTGTCCTCCAAACACGACAAGTTGAGTTTTTACCAAAAAGTTCTATTTTGGTTTCATCTGACCATATGACATTCTCCCAATCCTCTTCTGGATCATACAAATGCACTCTAGCAAACTTCAGACGGGCCTGGACATGTACTGGCTTAAGCAGGGGGACACGTCTGGCACTGCAGGATTTGAGTCCCTGGCGGCGTAGTGTGTTACTGATGGCAGGCTTTGTTACTTTGGTCCCAGCTCTCTGCAAGTCATTCACTAGGTCCCCCCGTGTGGTTCTGGGATTTTTGCTCACCGTTCTTGTGATCATTTTGACCCCACGGGGTGAGATCTTGCGTGGAGCCCCAGATCGAGGGAGATTATCAGTGGTTGTCACGGTTTCGGCCGAGGCTGCCTCTCTTCCTTGCTCGGGCAGGCTTCGGCGTTCGTCGTCTCCGGAATACTAGCTGCCACCGTTGCATGTTTCTATGTTCGTTTGCTTTTGTCTGATTGTTGTTACACCTGTTATCGTTTAGTGTAATTAGTGTCCTATAAGTTCTCGTTGTGTTTGTCTAGTGTTGTGTGTTATTGTTCTACTGTCGTGCCGGTAGGCTGTTATTCTACTGTTTGCTCGGTTGAGCTATTTCTCCATATTGTTTGGAGTGTTTTGTCGCACCTGGTAGTGCGCCCGTTATTTCCGCCTACGTGCGGAGTTTCGCCTCAGGGCATTTATTCGTGATTGTTTTTGTGTGCATCTACTAAAGTCTTTTGGACTAACGTTCTGCGTCCTGCGCCTGATTCCACCACCACACCCACCTACATCTACATTGACAGAATCACACACCCCAAGAATGGAATCAGCAGGAGCCGCAGCAGCACAGGCGACGCTGGAGGACCGGGTCCGCGAGCAGAATGACCAGATCCTGCGGATGGGGTCCGCACTGCAGGAGGTGATCACCACCATCCGAGGCTGGGAGACCCGAGGACACCTCCACCACCATCCTCCCTGCCCGCACCATCGGCAAGTCAGCCCATTCCCGCTCCGGAACACAGAGGAGTTCGACTCTCGCTCCCGAGGGCCTACGATGGGACCGCTGCCGGGTGTCAGGGATTCCTTCTCCAGGTGGAGCTTTACCTGGCCACTGTGCACCCGGGCGCCCTCGGGACACGAGAGCGTGTCCGCCCTGATCTCCTGCCTTTCCGGTAAGGCGTTGGAATGGGCCAACGCAGAGTGGAGGAGAATCGACGCTACCACCATCACCTACGACGAGTTCTCCCGCCGCTTCAGGGCGGTGTTTGACCATCCCCGGAGGAAAGCGGCGGGGGAGCGTCTGTTCTGCCTCCGGCAGGGAAGAAGAGTGCCCAGGAGTTCGCCTTAGAATTCCGTACTCTAAGCGGCGGATGCGGGGTGGAATGAGCGGGCCCTCATCGATCACTACCGATGTAGTCTACGTGAGGACGTCCGTAGGGAGCTGGCCTGTAGGGACACCAGCCTCTCGTTCGACCAGTTGGTCGACATGTCCATCAGGCTGGATACCCTGCTAGCTACCCGCGGACGTCCCGAGGGGGTCCGTCCATTTCACCCTCCAGCGCCTCCGAGCCGTGCCCCATGGAGCTCGGGGCGCTGGCGCTAGAGAGAGGAGGGGTCGGATGACGAGGGGGTCCATCTCCTGCACCAACTGTGGTCGGGGAGGACACACCGCGGCTAGGTGCTGGGGATGGCCTCCTAGGGGAGAAGACGACAGGTCCCGCACTGGGGAGTCCTTCCAGGTGAGTAGGCGCCCCACTCACCCAGAGCTCTCTGTTGCACACTTCTGTATGCCTGTGCGTTTTCCACAGGTAGCACCTCATTCCCAGCATAAGGCGCTGGTAGATTCAGGCGCGGCTGGGAATTTTGTTGATAATAAATTTTGTTTAGCCTTAGGGATTCCCCTTCTCCCTGTTGACGTTCCCTTCCCCGTTCATGCCCTAGATAGCCGTCCGTTGGGTGCGGGCTTGATCAGGGAGGTCACGGCGGCCCTTAGGATGTGTGCGCAGGGGGGTCATCAGGAGATGATCCAGCTATTTCTGATCAACTCGCCTGCGTATCCGGTGGTGCTGGGCATGCCCTGGTTGAGTACCCATAACCCATCTATTTCGTGGCAGGAGAGGGCTCTGATGGAGTGGTCTGCCCAGTGTGTGGGTCGATGTTTAGGCGTTTCCGTAGGGGCTACCTCGGTGGAGAGTCCAAACCAGGTGCCCGCATTGCACATTCCCCCTGAGTATGGGGATTTGGCTATTGTGTTCAGTAAGTCGAGGGCGACGCAGTTGCCTCCCCATAGGCAGGGAGATTGTGCGATAGACCTCCAGGCAGGAGTTGCGCTCCCACGGAGCCATGTGTATCCTCTGTCTCAGGAGGAGAATGTTATGATTTAACTGGATAGAACCCAAATGCAGACAAGTACACCAAGCCAGAGAAGTTTTAACAGGTTTATTATAATGTTCAATAGTCCAGGTTTCCAATAAATGGGGAAGAGCAAGTCCAGGTTACAGGGAGGGTACAGATCCAGGTCAGGGCAGGTGTGGTACCGTAATGTCCTAGTGTCCGTGGTGAGTCCAAAGGAGAGGCCCGATAGTGAAGAGCAGGATGGTGGTGGCAGGAGTGAAGCGGAGGCAGGAGTCAGGTTCCAAATATATGGTTGTCTTGACTATGATCTGACGATGAGTGGAAAGTTTGACCGGGTCTTAAAGGCTGAGGTGATTATGGTGAATGAGCTGCAGCTGGAACCCTGACTCCCGCACACCAGACTTCACTCCTGCAATCAAGGACAGACAGAGGGGAGGGGAGAGCAGAGAGAGAGCTACCTAGCAGCAGTAGGCCTAACAGTACCCCCCTCTACGGACGCCACCTGGCGGCCGACAGGGTTTATCAGGATGTAACCTATGAAACTCACGAACCAGAGCAGGATCCACAATGAAGCTCCTGGGCACCCAGGAACGTTCCTCAGGACCATAACCCTCCCAATCCACCAGGTACTGGAAACCCACGACCCCGGCGGCGAACATCCAGAAGTCGCCGGACAGTGTAGACCCGGACCCCCACCCACGATCTTGGGCGGAGGAGGGGACGAGAGGGCGGGCACAAAGGGCTAACCGACACAGGCTTAATCTGGGAAACATGAAAGGTGGAATGAACCCGTAGGGAGGCAGGAAGCTGTAGCTTAACCGCGCAGGGGGTTAACAATAGACAGTATCTTGAACGGTCCTATAAACGAGGCGCCATCTTCTTCGACTCCACCTTCAATGGAAGGTCCCGTGACTTCAGCCATACCTCTTGACCAGGAGAGTAACCGGGAGCCTGGGACCGGTGACGGTTGGCTTGCCTCTGCATGTACGCCGAAGCTCGGGACAGAGCTACCCTGGCCTTCCTCCAGACCTTGCAGCAGCGGCGCATGTGGGACTGCACCGAGGGTACCGCAAGTTCCCTCTCTTGGGAAGGGAACAGGGGAGGTTGATAACCCAGAGCACACAGAAACGGAGACAAACCAGAGGAAGCGTTAGTCAAGGTGTTATGAGCATATTCCACCCAGGGAAGCATGGAGCTCCATGACCCAGGGTTAGACCCAGTGACACAGCGAGTGCGGTCTCCATCTCCTGGTTCGCTCTCTCGGCTTGCCCGTTGGTCTGGGGGTGATATCCAGAGGACAGGCTGGATGTAATGCCCAAAGCTTTGCAGAAAGCTTTCCACACCTGGGAGACAAACTGGGGACCCCTGTCAGAGACAATATCCGTGGGTAGACCATGAGAGCGGAACACATGTTCAACCAAAATATCAGCCGTCTCTCTGGCAGTGGGCAGTTTAGGTAGGGCCAAAAAATGAGCGAACTTAGAAAACGATCAATCACCGTAAGAATTACAGTCTTACCAGATGAGGGGGAAGTCCAGTGACAAAATCCATAGCGATATGCGACCAGGGCCGGCTGGGTATAGGTAGAGGTCGTAGATGACCAGCGCTGGCCTGGGTGGAGTTTTTACTTCGTGCACATACCGTACAAGCAGCAATGAAGGCTCGAGTGTCCGCCTCCATCGTGGCCCACCAGAACTTCCGTCGCACAAAGTCAAGGGTCCGCGAAACTCCAGGGTGACAGGTAAGGGGAGACGAGTGAGCCCACTGAAGTACCTGGGAGCGAGCAGACTCAGGGACAAACATCCGGTTAGGAGGGCCCCTCCCAGGGTCAGCTTGATGATGTTGAGCCTGTCTAACAATCCCCTCGATGTCACATGTGATGACTGCAATACTGCAGGTAGGAGGCAAAATGGGTTCAGGGTTACTACCAGTATCAACAGCCGAATGAACACGAGACAGGGCGTCAGGCTTGACGTTGCGTGACCCAGGACGGTAAGACAGAGAAAAATTGAATCTCCCAAAAAATAGTGCCCACCTGGCTTGACGGGGGTTGAGCTGCTTCGCTGACTGGAGGTAAGCCAGATTCTTATGATCCGTCCAAAGCGATGAAGGGTTGTTCCGCCCCCCTCCAACCAATGTCGCCACTCCTCGAGAGCCAGCTTAACGGCGAGCAGTTCCCGATTTCCAACATCATAATTCCTCTCTGCCTGAGAAAGTTTCCTTGAGAGAAAAGCACAGGGATGCAGTTTGTTATCTTCAGGAGAACGTTGTGACAACACTGCACCTACCCCAGTGTCGGATGCATCCACCTCCACGACAAACTGGCGGTCGGGGTCCGGCTGCATCAGAATGGGAGCCGAGGCGGCGATGTTTCAGTTCTTCGAACGCTGATTCGGCCCCTTCATTCCAAGCGAACGGTCGTGAGATGGAGGTGAGAGCGGTGAGTGGCGCCGCAATGCGGCTGTAGTCCTTGATGAACCTCCTATAGAAGTTCGCAAACCCCAGGAATCGTTGAAGTTGTTTTGCGGGTAGAGGGAGCTGGCCAGTCCGTGACAGCAGAGATCTTAGCTGGGTCCATCCGCAGCTCCCCCTGAGCTATGATGTAACCCAAAAAAGAGGTCTCAGACACATGAAATTCACATTTCTCCATCTTCACAAACAGTTTGTTCTCCAACAACCTTTGCAACACCTGGCGCACATGCAGTTCATGTTCCTGGGAGGACTCTGAGAAAATCAAGATATCATCCAGATAGACAAAAACAAACCGATTCAACATGTCCCGAAGGACATCATTGACTAGTGCCTGAAAAACAGCAGGGGCATTAGACAACCCAAAAGGCATAACCCGATACTCAAAATGTCCCAAGGGTGTGTTGAAGGCAGTCTTCCATTCATCACCCTTACGAATGCGCACCAGGTGATACGCATTTCGTAGATCCAGTTTCGTAAAGATGGTAGCACCATGAAGGAGGGGAAAAGCAGAATTAATCAAAGGCAGAGAATACTTGTTCTTAATGGTGATGTTGTTAAGTCCACGGTAATCAATACAGGGTCTGCGCCCCCCCCTTGGTTTGTGCTGTGGTGGAGACCTCTGTGGGCTATACTCGGCCTTGTCTCAGGATTGTAAGTTGGTGGTTGGGGATATCCCTCTAGTGGTGCGGGGGCTGTGCTTTTGGCGGAGTGGGTGGGGTTATATCCTTCCTGTTTGGCCCTGTCCGGGGTTTCTTCGGATGGGGCCACAGTGTCTCCCGGGACCGCTCCTGTCTCAGCCTCCAGTATTTATGCTGCAGTAGTTTATGTGTCGGGGGCTGGGGTTAGTTGGTTATACCTGGAGTACTTCTCCTGTCTTATCCAGTGTCCTGTGTGAATTTAAGTATGCTCTCTCTAATTCTCTCGTTCTCTCTTTCTCTCTGAGAACCTGAGCCCTAGGACCATACGTCAGGACTACCGGGCATGATGACACCTTGCTGTCCCCAGTCCGCCTGGCCTTGCTGCTATTCCAGTTTCAACTGTTCTGCCTGCGGCTACGAAACCCCTACCTGTCCCAGACCTGCTGTTTTCAACTCTAAATGATCGGCTATGAAAAGCCAACTGAGAGACCTGAGCCCTAGGACCATACGTCGGGACTACCGGCCGTGGTGACTCCTTGCTGTCCCCAGTCCGCCTGGCCTTGCTGCTATTCCAGTTTAAACTGTTCTGCCTGCGGTTATGGAACCCCTACCTGTCCCAGACCTGCTGTTTTAAACTCTAATGATCGGCTATGAAAAGCCAACTGAGATTTATTCCTGATTATTATTTGACCATGCTTGTCACTTATGAACATTTTTGAACATCTTGGCATGGTTCTGTTATAATCTCCACCCGGCACAGCCAGAAGAGGACTGGCCACCCCTCATAGCCTGGTTCCTCTCTAGGTTTCTTCCTAGGTTTTGCCTTTCTAGGGAGTTTTTCCTAGCCACCGTGCTTCTACACCTGCATTACTAGCTGTTTGGGGTTTTAGGCTGGGTTTCTGTACAGCACTTCGAGATATTAGCTGATGTAAGAAGGGCTATATAAAATAAAATTGATTGATTGATTGATTGGTCTGAGGGTCTTATCCTTCTTAGCAACAAAAAAGAATCCCGCTCCTACAGGTGACGAGGAAGGACGCATAATACCTGCCGCCAAGGAGTCCCGAATGTAGTTCTCCATAGCCTCCGTCTCCGGCCGGGAGAGATTGTACAGGCGACTGCTGGGGAGCGGGGCTCCTGGCTGGAGGTCAATGGCGCAGTCGTAAGGCCGGTGAGGAGGAAGAGAAGTAGCTCTGTGTTTGCAGAAAACGGATGCCAGGTCATGATACACGTCAGGAACAGCAGAAAGATCCATGGACTCCAGTGGAGGTTGAGGCACAGTACTGGCAGGAGTCTGAGCAGAACACAAACAATTCACATGACAAAATGTGCTCCATGAAACAATGCTACCTGTCACCCAATCAATGTGTGGATTGTGTTTTATGAGCCAGGGGATACCAAGGACCAGGGGAGTCTGTGGGCAGTCGATAATATGGAATTGAATGTTCTCCTGATGATTTCCCGACACTCTAAGACAAACAGGAACAGTCTGATGGGTAATGCGGGTCAACAATTGTCCATTTAGACCCTTAGCCTGCAGCGGACAGTCCATAGGAACAGTCTCCAAATCCATTTGTTGAGCCCACTCTCTATCCAAAAAGCTTTCGTCGGCACCAGAGTCAATCAGCGCACTAACAGAGAAATTCTGGGACTGCCACTGGAGGGATGCCTGGAGCAGAATGCGGGGAGAAGAGGAAGAATCCGCTGCTCGGCTCACCAAAACTTCTCCCATAAATGATGAGCCGGCCCTTTTCCCGGACGAACTGGGCAGGAAGGAACGAAATGACCAGCTTCTCCACAATACAGGCAGACCCGAGCCTGAATACGACGTGCACGCTCCTCTGAGGACAACCGTGCACGACCCACCTCCATGGCTTCGGGTTCCAGTGCTCCTCGTATCGACTCGGGAAGACACGGCTCTCTCCGTAGGGACGATGCAGGGAGGAGTTTGTTGATGACAGACAGGTTGCTTGGAACTAACACTCCTCTCCCGGCGGCGCTCCCGAATCCGATTATCCAACCTGATAGTGAGTGAAATAAGATTATCCAGCGTAGGCGATTCATCATATGACACCAATTCATCTTTTAAAATCTCAGACAAAGCATTGATGAACACTCCTTGTAATGCCTCGTCATTCCAACCACTCACTGCTGCTAAAGTCCGAAACTCCACTGCCATCTCCGCCACTACGAGCCCCCTGCCGAGAGAAAACAACCGTTTCGCAGCCTCCTTGCCTCGTACGGGGTGGTCAAAAACCTTCCTCATCTCCGTGGTGAAGGCCACGTAAAGCGTTACAAATGTCCGACTGACTCTCCCAGACCGCGGATCCCCAGGCACGAGCGGAACCGCTAGTAGAGTTGATAAGGTAGGCAATACGGGCTCTTTCTGAGGCGTAGGTGAGGGGCTGTTGTTCAAACACTAACGAGCATTGAGTCAAAAAAATCGCCACAGGTTCCCATGTTCCCGTCATAGCGCTCTGGAGCAGGAACAAAAGGCTCTCTGATCTGGGCTGAAGGGGTAGTAAGGGCAGACACTTGATTGGTGAGTAATTGAACCTGATTAAGCAGCACCTGACTGTCCTCAGCAATCGTCTTAAACAGGGTATCATGTTGGCCAAGTAGAATGCCCTGATTGGCTATGGCAGTCCAAATTTGAGTGCACTCTGGGGTGGTATCCGAGCTACTGTCTGCTGGGTTCATGTTGGTCAGATCATACTGTTATGATTTAACTGGATAGAACCCAAATGCAGACAAGTACACCAAGCCAGAGAAGTTTTAACAGGTTTATTATAATGTTCAATAGTCCAGGTTTCCAATAAATGGGGAAGAGCAAGTCCAGGTTACAGGGAGGGTACAGATCCAGGTCAGGGCAGGTGTGGTACCGTAATGTCCTAGTGTCCGTGGTGAGTCCAAAGGAGAGGCCCGATAGTGAAGAGCAGGATGGTGGTGGCAGGAGTGAAGCGGAGGCAGGAGTCAGGTTCCAAATATATGGTTGTCTTGACTATGATCTGACGATGAGTGGAAAGTTTGACCGGGTCTTAAAGGCTGAGGTGATTATGGTGAATGAGCTGCAGCTGGAACCCTGACTCCCGCACACCAGACTTCACTCCTGCAATCAAGGACAGACAGAGGGGAGGGGGAGAGCAGAGAGAGAGCTACCTAGCAGCAGTAGGCCTAACAGAGAAGAGAGCTATGGAGACTTACATAGACAAATCTCTGAGACAAGGATACATACGGCCCTCCACTTCCCCTGCGTCCTCGAGTTTCTTTTTTGTGAAGAAAAAGGATGGAGGGTTACGCCCGTGCATTGACTACCGTGGTCTCAATCAGATCACGGTGAAGTACAGTTATCCACTCCCGCTGATTGCGACCATGATGGAGTCATTGCACGGGCGCGTTTCTTCACTAAATTAGATCTCAGGAGCGCGTACAACTTGAGTGCGCATTAGGGGGGCGATGAATGGAAGACAGCCTTTAGTACCACCTCGGGCCATTACGAGTATCTTGTCATGCCATACGGGTTGATGAACGCTCCTTCAGTTTTCCAATCATTCGTGGATGAGATCTTCAGGGACATGCAGGGACAGGGGGTGGTCGTGTACATAGATGACATTCTCGTGTACTCGCCAACCCGAGTCGAGCATGTGGCCCTGGTGCGCCGAGTGTTGCGGAGGCTGTTGGAGCACGACCTGTATGTCAAGGCAGAGAAGTGTCTGTTCTTCCAGGAGTCGGTCTCCTTTTTGGGTTATCAGTTGTCTGCGTCAGGGGTGAAGATGGAGGTAGACAGGGTGTCAGCCGTGCGTAATTGGCAAACGCCAACCACTGTGAAGGAGGTGCAGCAGTTTTTGGGGTTTGCAATTACTACCGGAGGTTTATCCGGGGTTTTGGACAGGTGGCAGCTCCCATAACGTCTCTTTTGAAGGGGGGTCGGTGCGTCTGCAGTGGTCAGCCGAGGCGGACAGGGCGTTTGGGAGGCTGAAGGACCTGTTTACCTCGGCCCGGTGCTGGCGCATCCGGATCCCTCTTTGCCATTTCAGGTAGAGGTGGACGCGTCAGAGGCCGGTGTAGGAGCCGTTCTTTCACAACGGTCCAGCGCGCCACCTAAACTCCGCCCCTGTGCCTTTTATTCCAAGAAGCTCAGTCCGGCGGAGCGAAACTATGACGTAGGGGACAGGGGAGCTGTTAGCCGTGGTACAGGCCCTAAAGGTGTGGAGGCACTGGCTTGAGGGGCTCAACACCCTTTCCTCATTTTGACGGACCACCGTAACCTGGAGTACATCCGGGCAGCGAGGAGGCTGAACCCTCGCCAGGCGAGGTGGAATATGTTTTTGACCCGGTTCACATTTAAGATCACATACATCCCTGGGTCACAGAACGGTAAGGCAGACGCGCTGTCTCGGCGGTATGACACGGAGGAGAGGTCCGTGGAGCCCACTCCCATACTGCCGGAGTCTTGTCTGGTGGCACCGGTAGTGTGGGAGGTCGATGCTGAACTCGAGCGGGCGTTACGCACCGACCCTAGTCCACCTCAATGCCCGGAGGGTCGGAAGTAAGTTCCGCTCGAGGTTCGGGATCGATTGATCTATTGGGCTCACACGTCACCCTCCTCTGGACACCCTGGTATCGGCCGGACAGTGCACTGTCTTAGTGCCAAGTACTGGTGGCCCACGTTGGCGAGGGATGTGAGGGTTTATGTTTCCTCCTGCTCGGTGTGCGCCCAGTGTAAGGCGCCTAGACATCTGCCTAGGGGTAAGTTACTACCCCTGCCCGTTCCACAACGACCATGGTCTCACCTCTCGTGGATTTCCTCACTGACCTTCCTCCTTCACAGGGGAATACCACTATACTGGTCGTTGTGGACCGGTTTTCTAAGGCCTGTCGTTTGCTCCCTATGCCGGGCCTTCCTACTGCCCTGCAAACCGCCGAAGCACTATTCACCCATGTGTTCCGGCACTACGGGGTACCCGAGGATATTGTGTCTGATCGAGGTCCCCAATTTACCTCCAGAGTCTGGAGAGCTTTTATGGAGCGGTTGGGGGTCTCGGTGAGCCTCACCTCGGGTTACCACCCGGAGAGTAATGGGCAGGTGGAACGTGTGAACCAGGATGTGGGTAGGTTTCTTAGAACATACTGCCAGGACCGGCCGGAGGAGTGGGCCAGGTACGTTCCCTGGGCCGAAATGGCCCAGAATTCCCTACGCCATTCCTCCACTAACCTAACCCCTTTCCAATGTGTGTTGGGTTACCAGCCGGTTCTGGCACCTTGGCAGCAGAGCCAGATCGAGGCTCCCTGCGGTGGATGAGTGGGTGCGGCGCTCGGAGGAGACATGGAACGCTGCACACGTCCACCTGCAGCGGGCCCTCCGTCGTCATAAGGCGAGCGCCGATCTCCACCGCAGTGAGGGACCGGTGTACGCACCTGGTGATCGAGTCTGGCTCTCTACCAGAAACCTGCCCCTCCGCCTGCCCTGTCGGAAACTGGGTCTGCGGTTTGTAGGGCCATTTAAAGTCCTGAGAAGGTTGAACGAGGTGTGTTACAAATTACCTGTTGAGTATAAAAGTATTAACCCCTCGTTCCATGTGTCTCTTCTCAGGCCGGTGGTAGCTGGCCCACTCCAAGAAAGTGAGATCAGGGAGACTCCTCCGCCCCCATTGGACATCGAGGGGGCACCGGCGTACTCCGTGCGGTCCATCTTGGATTTGAGACGTCGGATGGGGGGTCTCCAATATTCTAGTGGAGTGGGAGGGGTACGGCCGGAGGAACGGTGCTGGGTGCCGAGGGAGAGACATTTTGGACCCGTCTCTCCTGACGGAATTCCATCGTGGGCACCCGACGCACCCCTGCTCCGCGTCCTCCTTGTCGTCCCCGAGGCCGGAGTCGGCGCACGTCTGGAGCCGCGCGTCAAGGGGGGTACTGTCACGGTTTCGGCCGAGGCTGCCTCTCTTCCTTGCTCGGGCAGGCTTCGGCGTTCGTCGTCTCCGGAATACTAGCTGCCACCGTTGCATGTTTCTATGTTCGTTTGCTTTTGTCTGATTGTTGTTACACCTGTTATCGTTTAGTGTAATTAGTGTCCTATAAGTTCTCGTTGTGTTTGTCTAGTGTTGTGTGTTATTGTTTTACTGTCGTGCCGGTAGGCTGTTTATTCTACTGTTTGCTCGGTTGAGCTATTTCTCCATATTGTTTGGAGTGTTTTGTCGCACCTGTTAGTGCGCCCCGTTATTTCGCCTACGTGCGGAGTTTTCGCCTCAGGGCATTTATTCGTGATTGTTTTTGTGTGCATCTACTAAAGTCTGTTGGACTAACGTTCTGCGTCCTGCGCCTGATTCCACCACCACACCCACCTACATCTACCTTGACAGTGGTCTTGTATGTCTTCCATTTCCTAATAATTGCTCCCACAGTTGATTTCTTCAAACCAAGCTGCTTACCTATTGCAGATTCAGTCTTCCCAGCCTGGTGCAGGTCAACAATTTTGTTTCTGGTGTCCTTTGACAGCTCTTTGGTCTTGGCCATAGTGGAGTTTGGAGTGTGACTGTTTGAGGTTGTGGACAGGTGTCTTTTATACTGATAACAAGTTCAAACAGGTGCCATTAATACAGGTAACGCAGTGGAGGACAGAGGAGCCTCTTAAAGAAGAAGTTACAGGTCTGTGAGAGCCAGAAATCTTGCTTGTTTGTAGGTAACCAAATACTTATTTTCCACCATAATTTGCAAATAAATTCATTAAAAATCCTACAATGTGATTTTCTGGAAAAAAAATCTCAATTTGTCTGTCATAGTTGACGTTTACCTATGATGAAAATTACAGGCCTCTCTCATCTTTTTTAAGTGGGAGAACTTGCACAATTGGTGGTTGACTAAATACTTTTTTCCCCCCACTGTATGGTGAGGGGTCTCTGTCATGATGAGTTCTTTCACGTTTGATGAGGGGTCTCTGTCATGATGAGTTCAGTCACGTTTGGTGAGGGGTCTCTGTCATGATGAGTTCAGTCCAAGGATGGTGAGGGGTCTCTGTCATGATGAGTTCAGTCACGTTTGGTGAGGGGTCTCTGTCATGATGAGTTCAGTCAAGGATGGTGAGGGGTCTCTGTCATGATGAGTTCAGTGTCATTCAGGGTCAAGTTTTTTAACCTGGCGAGAGAATGTGGAGAGTTTGGTTAACCTAGGTCCTCTGTCATCAACAAGAGCACGTTCTGATTAGTTGACTGTTCCGTAAATGAGTGCCAAGTACTACCACAGTTGTTTGCCTAAGAGGAGAGCGTAATGAACACCTGCAGTAAATAGTGGCTTCCCTGCCACATTCTGTGCTACTCTCCTGCTGCTACTGAGGACTGGATTGGTTTCATCTGTGGTATGCTGTGGGAATAGACGGTTTCAAATAAGCAATCGGAACAATATCACTATAAATATGTCTTTATTTATTTTATTTACATTTTACAATTGTTGTTTATAGACAGTTTATATATCTGGAATAAACACTTGAAATCTGATTGAAATTGTTTCATTGTTATTCTGGTGCTTGCCAAATAGTGATCTCATATGATAATACATATTATTACTATTATTATTGCCAGTGTAACAACAAGGTCAGTATTGAGTTGAAATTATGATAAATACAGTACACTGATGTAATAGTGAGTCTGCTGTCCTGTGATCCTGTAAAATTTGTTTTATTGCAGACTAGATGAGATGAGATCTTCTGCAGTCTGTTTTGCTAAGGAGTAACACACGTTGGGACTCTGTTCCAAGTATCTGTGGAGTGAAAGCAGTTTTGTGGGCTTTCTTCCTGTCCTAAAAAAAGATACTATGCTGATAAGAAAAACTGTCTTCATCATTAAGGTTCGAACAGATGACTGTACATTTATGCCATGTGACTGTCTGTAATAATGGAACATATTGTAACTATTGTCACACTTTTCTACGATATCTCACAGTATTTGTTAAAATATTAAAGATATGTTTGTTATTGGATTATGGAAAGTTTAGGTAATGTCCAGGGGTCGTTTTGGCTTTGCCGGGTAGTAAGTATTTAAGTATTGCTTCAATTATCGTTTTGCATTAATTAACCCTTTTTGTCAGTTTGTCACATTTGGCTTGATAAGACTATAAAGATTCTTCCTAAAATAATTTTAAATCACCCTTCAGTTTACAAACTTTTGGATTCAAATGTTGAGGATGGATGGTTGAGGATCACACTGAGAAAAGGCTTTACAATTGCTTTACTTATCCACTCCCACATCTTTGCAGGGAACGCTAGCCTAGAGGCTCCAAATCAGTCATGACACCTAGCTCTGGGGAATAGTTGCGGTTTATAAGACACAGATCAGTTTGTGGATTTTGAGCCATTGCACATTTCATGTAGAAATGAAGGTCATTGAAGGGGAGAAAGCCATTGCTTGTTCTGTACATCACATAAACAGTGATAAACAGATGGGGAGAGGAAAATATGTCCTCTTAAATAGTAATAATAACTATCTAGTTTTCACTTATCCTCCTCACAGGCATAAAGTGAGAGTGTGAGAGTGTGTGTCTATGTGTTGGGGGTTGTTGGCATGGTTTCCGTGGATATTCTACTACTAGAGATGTCTCGAACTTGTCACACTTACAGTTGATGTCGGAAGTTTACATACACCTTAGCCAAATACATTTAAAATCAGTTTTTCACAATTCCTGACATTTAATCCTAGTAAAAAATCCCTGTCTTTGGTCAGTTAGGATCACCACTTTATTTTAAGAACGTGAAATGTCAGAATAATAGTAGAGAGAATGATTTATTTCAGCTTTTATTTCTTTCATCACATTCCCAGTGGGTCAGAAGTTTACATACACTCAATTAGTATTTGGTAGCATTGCCTTTAAATTGATGAACATGGGTCAAACGTTTCGGGTAGCCTTCCACAAGCTTCCCACAATAAGTTGGGTGAATTTTGGCCCATTCCTCCTGACAGAGCTGGTGTAACTGAGTCAGGTTTGTAGGCCTCCTTGCTCGCACACGCTTTTTCAGTTCTGCCCACAGATTTTCTATAGGATTGAGGTCAGGGCTTTGTGATGGCCACTCCAATACCTTGACTTTGTTGTCCTTAAGCAATTTTGCCACAACTTTGGAAGTATGCTTGGGGTCATTGTCCATTTGGAAGACCCATTTGTGACCAAACTTTAACTTCCTGACTGATGTCTTGAGATGTTGCTTCAATATATCCACATAATTTTCATTCCTCATGATGCCATCTATTTTGTGAAGTACACCAGTCCCTCCTGCAGCAAAGCTCCCCACAGCATGATGCTGCCACCTCCGTGCTTCACGATTGGGATGGTGTTCTTCGGCTTGCAAGCAACCCCCTTTTTCCTCCAAATATAACGATGGTCATTATGGCCAAACAGTTCTATTTTTGTTTCATCAGACCAGAGGACATTTCTCCAAAAAGTACAATCTTTGTCCCCATGTGCAGTTGCAAACCATAGTCTGGCTTTTTTATGGCGGTTTTGGAGCAGTGGCTTCTTCCTTGCCGAGCGGCCTTTCTGGTTATTCGATATAGGACTCGTTTTACTGTGGATATAGATAATTTTGTACATGTTTCCTCCAGTATCTTCACAAGGTCCTTTACTGTTGTTCTGGGATTGATTTGCACTTTTCGCACCAAAGTACATTAATCTCTAGGAGACAGAATATCAAATCAAATCAAATCAAATCAAATTTTATTGGTCACATGCGCCGAATACAACAGGTGCAGACATTACAGTGAAATGCTTACTTACAGCCCTTAACCAACAGTGCATTTATTTTAAACAAAAAAGTAAAAATAAAACAACAACAACAAAAAAAGTGTTGAGAAAAAAAAGAGCAGAAGTAAAATAAAGTGACAGTAGGGAGGCTATATATACAGGGGGGTACCGTTGCAGAGTCAATGTGCGGGGGGCACCGACTAGTTGAGGTAGTTGAGGTAATATGTACATGTGGGTAGAGTTAAAGTGACTATGCATAAATACTTAACAGAGTAGCAGCAGCGTAAAAGGATGGGGTGGGGGGGTCAGTGCAAATAGTCCGGGTAGCCATGATTAGCTGTTCAGGAGTCTTATGGCTTGGGGGTAGAAGCTGTTGAGAAGTCTTTTGGACCTAGACTTGGCACTCCGGTACCGCTTGCCGTGCGGTAGCAGAGAGAACAGTCTATGACTAGGTTGGCTGGAGTCTTTGACAATTTTGAGGGCCTTCCTCTGACACCGCCTGGTATAGAGGTCCTGGATGGCAGGAAGCTTTGCCCCAGTGATGTACTGGGCCGTACGCACTACCCTCTGTAGTGCCTTGCGGTCGGAGGCCAAGCAGTTGCCATACCAGGCGGTGATGCAACCAGTCAGGATGCTCTCGATGGTGCAGCTGTAGAATTTTTTGAGGATCTGAGGACCCATGCCAAATCTTACGTCTCCTTCCTGAGCGGTATGATGGCTGCGTGGTCCCATGGTGTTTATACTTGCGTACTATTGTTTGTACAGATGAACGTGGTAGCTTCAGGCGTTTGGAAATTGCTCCCAAGGATGAACCAGACTTGTGGAGGTCTACTGTCAGATGAGGTGATGTGTATGTGGCGGTGAAGTCAGGCGCAGGACACAGAGAATCAAGATGACTACTTTACTTCAAGAAAACACGCACAAAACAAAAGTCTCCACAACACTGGAGAAGTAAACAAGCGCTGTGCGTAAAAGGCGAACTAGAATTGCCGAACATCAACCAGGACAAAATGACAATAACACACAAAGGCCAAACGTAAAACAAGGGAACTTATATGTTACACAATCAACACAAAATAAGTAACAGGTGTACAAACTAGACAACACAAGACAAACACCGAAACATCGATCGGCAGTAGCTAGTACTCCGGGGACGACGAACGCCGAAGCCTGCCCGAGCAAGGAGGAGGAGCAGCCTCGGCGGAATCCGTGACAGTACCCCCCCCTTGACGCGCGGCTCCAGCCGTGCGCCGACCCCGGCCTCGGGGACGGCCAGGAGGACGCGGAGCAGGGCGAGTGGGATGACTCCCGGTGGAACTCCGTCAGAGGGAGAGATCTAAGATGTCCCTCCTAGGCACCCAGCACCGTTCCTCCGGACCGTACCCCTCCCACTCCACGAGATACTGCAGACCCCCCATCCGACGTCTCGAATCCCACGATGGACCGGACTGAGTACGCCGGGGCCCCCCTCGATGTCCAGTGGGGGCGGAGGAGTCTCCGTATCTCATTGTCCTGGAGTGGACCAGCTACCACCGGCCTGAGGAGAGACACATGGAACGAGGGGTTAATGCGATAATCATCTGGCAGTTGTAACCTGTAACATACCTCGTTCAATCTCCTCAGGACTTTAAACGGCCCCACAAACCGCCGACCCAGCTTCCGGCAGGGCAGGCGAAGGGGCAGGTTTCGGGTCGAGAGCCAGACTCGATCTCCAGGTGCATACACTGGACCCTCACTGCGGTGGCGATCGGCGCTCGCCTTCTGCCTACGAATAGCCCGCTGCAGATGGACATGCGCAGCGTTCCATGTCTCCTCCGAGCGCCGAAACCATTCATCCACCGCAGGAGCCTCGATCTGGCTCTGATGCCAGGGTGCCAGAACCGGCTGATACCCCAACACACACTGAAAAGGGGTCAGATTAGTAGAGGAGTGGCGAAGGGAGTTTTGGGCAATCTCTGCCCAGGGGATGTACCCCGACCACTCCTCCTGCCGGTCCTGGCAATAAGACCTCAGAAACCTACCCACATCCTGGTTCACTCTCTCCACCTGCCCATTACTCTCAGGGTGGAAACCCGAGGTAAGGCTAACCGAGACCCCCAAGCGTTCCATAAACGCTCTCCAGACTCTAGAGGTGAACTGGGGACCCCGATCAGACACTATATCCTCAGGTACCCCGTAGTGCCAGAAGACGTGAGTAAACAGGGCCTCAGCAGTTTGTAGGGCAGTAGGGAGACCCGGCATTGTGATGAGACGACAGGCCTTAGAAAACCGATCCACAACGACCAGAATAGTGGTATTCCCCTGGGAGGGGGAAGGTCCGTGACAAAGTCTACCGATAGGTGAGACCACGGCCGTTGTGGAACGGGTAGGGGGTTGTAACTTCCCCCTGGGCAGGTGTCTAGGCGCCTTACACTGAGCGCACACCGAGCAGGAGGAGACATAAACCCACACGTCCTTTGCCAATGTTGGCCACCAGTACTTTTCACTAAGGCAGTGCACTGTCCGGCCAATACCCGGATGTCCAGAGGAGGGTGACGTATGAGCCCAATAAATTAGTCGATCACGAATCTCGAGCGGCACGTACTTCCGCCCCTCCGGACACTCTGGAGGAGTAGGGTCGGTACGTGCACGCCCGCTCGATCTCCGCATCGACCTCCCACACCACCGGTGCCACCAGACAAGACTCTGGCAGTATGGGAGTGGGCTCAATGGACCTCTCCTCTGTGTCATATCGCCGGGACAGGGCGTCTGCCTTAACGTTCTGTGACCCTGGTATATAGGTGAGCTTAAAGACAAACCGGGCCAGAAACATGGCCCACCTAGCCTGACGAGGGTTCAGTCTCCTAGCTGCCCGGATGTACTCCAAGTTATGATGGTCAGTCAGAATGAGAAAAGGGTGTTGAGCCCCCTCAAGCCAATGCCTCCACACCTTTAGGGCTTGGACCACAGCTAGCAGCTCCCTGTCCCCCACGTCGTAATTACGTTCCGCCGGGCTGAGCTTCTTAGAGTAAAAAGCACAGGGCCGGAGTTTAGGAGGCATGCCTGAGCGTTGAGACAGTACAGCCCCAATACCAGCCTCTGACGCGTCCACCTCCACTTGGAACGCCAAAGAGGGGTCCGGATGTGCCAGCACCGGAACCGAGGTGAACAGGTCCTTCAGTTGTCTAAACGCCCTGTCCGCCTCAGCCGACCACTGCAAACGCACCGGGCCCCCCTTTAGCAGGGAGGTGATGGGAGCTGCTACCTGTCCAAAACCCCGGATAAACCTCTGGTAGTAATTGGCAAAACCCCAAAACCGCTGCACCTCCTTAACCGTGGTAGGAGTCTGCCAATTATGCACGGCTGAAACGCGGTCAATCTCCATCTCCACCCCTGACGCGGACAACCGATGGCCCAGGAAGGAGATGGACTCCTGGAAAAACAGGCATTTCTCCGCCTTCACATACAAGTCATGCTCCAACAGCCTACCCAACACTCGACGCACCAGGGCCACATGCTCGGCTCGTGTAGCAGAGTATACTAGAATGTCGTCAATATACACCACTACACCCTGCCCATGCGAATCCCGGAAAATCTCGGCCCACAAATGATTGGAAGACTGAAGGAGCATTCATTAACCCGTATGGCATGACGAGATACTCATAGTGACCCGAGGTGGTACTAAATGCTGTTTTCCATTCATCTCCCCTCCCTAATGCGCACCAGGTTGTAGGCGCTCCTGAGATCCATTTTGTGAAGAAGCGCGCTCCGTGTAATGACTCCGTCATACTCGCAATCAGAGGGAGAGGATAACTGTATTTAACAGTGATCTGATTGAGACTACGGTAATCAATACACGGGCGCAAACCTCCATCCTTCTTCTTCACAAAAAGTAAACTCGAGGACGCAGGCCAAGTGGAGGGCCGTATGTATCCCTGATCAGAGACTCGGCGATGTATGTCTCCATAGCCGCCGTCTCCTCTTGAGACAGAGGATACACATGACTACGCGAAAGTGCAGCACCTGCCTGGAGGTCTATCGCACAATCCCCCTGTCTATGAGGTGGCAATCGCGTCGCCCTCTTCTTACTGAACACGAGTGCCAAATCATCATATTCAGGAGGAATGTGCATTGCGGGCATTAGGTTCGGACTTTCCACCGTGGTCGCCCCTACGGAAACACCTATACACCGCCCGACACACTGATCAGACCACTCCCTGAGAGCCCTCTGTTGCCACGAAATGGTGGGGTCATGAGAGATTAACCAAGGAAGCCCCAGCACCACGGGAAACGCAGGAGAGTCTATCAGATACAACTGTATGATTTCCTCATGACCCCCCTGCGTCTTCATCTTTAGTGGCGCCGTGACCTCCCTAATTAAACCTGATCCCAAAGGACGGCTATCTAGGGCATGAATAGGAAAAGGCACATCTACTGGTAGGAGGGGAATCCCTAACTTAACACAGAAATTACGATCAATAAAATTCCCAGCTGCTCGACTACCGCCTTATGCTGGGAATGAGATGAAACCTGGGGAAATTCAACTTGAATAAACAAGTGGACAACAGAGAGCTCTGGGTGAGTTGGGTGCCTACTCACCTGAAATGACTCATCAGTGCGTGACCTGCTGCCTCGATCCCCAGGAGACCCTCCCCAGCACCTAGCCGCAGTGTGTCCTCTACGGCCACAGTTGGTGCAGGGGACGGCCTCTCTCCGGGTCTCTCTCCTCCTCTCTCTAGCACCAGCACCCCCGAGCTCCATAGGGCTCGGCTCGGAGGTGCTGGGGGATGGAATGGACGGCCCCAACTCCGGACGTCCGCGGGTAGCCAGCAGGGTATCCAGACGGATCGACATGTCCACCAACTGATCGAAGCTTAGGTTGGTGTCCCTGCAGGCCAACTCTCGACGAACGTCCTCTCGTAGGCTGCACCGATAGTGGTCGATGAGGGCCCTCTCATTCCACCCCGCATTAGCCGCCAGAGTCCGGAAGTCCAGGGCGAACTCCTGTGCGCTCCTCTTCCCCTGTCGGAGGTGGAACAGACGCTCCCCCGCCGCTTTACCCTCTGGGGGATGATCGAAAACCGCCCTGAAGCGGCGGGAGAACTCTGCATAGCTGATGGTGGCGGCGTCTATTCCCCTCCATTCGGCATTGGCCCACTCCAATGCCTTGCCGGATAGACAGGAGATGAGGGCGGAAACGCTCTCGTATCCCGAGGGTGCCGGGTGAATGGTTGCCAGGTAGAGTTCCACTTGAAGTAGGAAACCCTGACACCCGGCTGCGGTGCCATCATATGCCCTCGGGAGCGAGAGCCGAATCCCATTGGACTCCGGAGATGGTACGATGGGTCTGACCGATGGTGGTGGTGTTGTAGGAGGAGCAGTGGGCAAGCCTCCTCTTTCCCATCGGCTCAGAGTGTCCATCACATCTTGCATGGCGGTGCCAAGTCTCCGGATCATGGCGTCCTGGCTGCTGACCCGATCCTCCAGAGACTCAGTTACCACCGCTGGTCCTGCTGACTCCATGGGTGGTGTGTTATTCTGTCAGAATGGGGTGATGTGTATGCGGCGTTGAAGTCAGGCGCAGGACACAGAGGATCAGGATGACTACTTTACTTCAAGGAAACACGCACAAAACAAAAGTCTCCACAACACTGGAGAAGTAAACAAGCGCTGTGCGTAAAAGGCGAACTAGAATTGCCGAACATCAACCAGGACAAAATGACAATAACACACAAAGGCCAAACGTAAAACAAGGGAACTTATATGTTACACAATCAACACAAAATAAGTAACAGGTGTACAAACTAGACAACACAAGACAAACACCGAAACATCGATCGGCAGTAGCTAGTACTCCGGGGACGACGAACGCCGAAGCCTGCCCGAGCAAGGAGGAGGAGCAGCCTCGGCGGAATCTGTGACAGTCTACAATAATTTTTCTGAGGTCTTGGCTGATTTCTTTTGATTTCCCCATGATGTCAAGCAAAGAGGCACTCAGTTTGAAGGTAGGCCTTGAAGTACAGCCACAGGTACACCTCCAATTGACTCAAATTATGTCAATTAGCCTATCAGAAGCTTCTAAAGCCATGACATCATTTTCTGGAATTTTCAAAGCTGTTTAAAGGCACAGTCAACTTAGTGTATTTAAACCTCTGACCCACTGGAATTGTGATACAGTGAATTATAAGTGAAATAATCTGTCTGTAAACAATTGTTGGAAAAATGACTTGTGTCATGCACGAAGTAGATGTCCTAACTGACTTGCCAAAACGATATTTTGTTAACAAGACATTTGTGGAGTGGTTGAAAAACGAGTTTTAATGTAAACTTCCGACTTCAACTGTATGTAAGTTACAAGGGGAAGGGGGGGGTGCAAGCTATGAGGAATGGTCTTTGTGGAAGAGAGAGTATGTGGGTGGGAGTGTAGGGGTATACTTCTTCTACCTTGTTCATCATCATGACTATGAAAGCACTCCTTGACATGTTTTCAGTCTTGTTGTAAATACTACCTTCATCACAACACCTGTATTAGTACCCTTTATACACCCCTTACCTAAAAGACCAAAACTGCACAGGGGTTTAGAGGTATCTGTTGCAGCATGTGTCCTCAACTTCTTTGAGTCAAACTGGAACAAACCTGTCTGCTTTTCATGAATGAAAAGTCACGTTAAAGAACAGATCACCAAGAACTGCTGATAAAGGGCTCAAGGTTTTTGGTAGGCACACTGAACTCCATGTCTTTCAGTGGAATTGTAAAAGCCAACAATCAGTTCTTCCAGAGACTCATTAACATTGCGAAAGCTGAATACAGTATTCTACCAGCTTTTGTCACATCTCATCTGAAAATGTTGCCATTTTGACTTAATTCCATGCAATAATTAAATTATTGATTAATGACAGACAATCCAGGGGCCTCATGTTTTAAAAATGTTTTAATCTTTTGCAGTGACTTTTTCAAAAAAAGAAATGCATGCTGCCTATAGGGAGTGCTGAACACTGGCCACGTTCTGAAAGATTGATTGTCTATTCGAACCATTTAAAAATAAAAGCTACAGCCCACACTGCTATGCAAAAGACAAATTGTTGTTCAACAATATACCTAACTTGGTATAGGCTCTGAGATTAAATAGGCTATGATGTCACTCTCCTATCCCGTCTTGGTATAGGCTCTGAGGTTAAATAGGCTATGATGTCACTCTCCTATCCTGTCTTGGTATAGGCTCTGAGATTGAATAGGCTATGATGTCACTCTCCTATCCTGTCTTGGTATAGGCTCTGAGGTTAAATAGGCTATGATGTCACTCTCCTATCCTGTCTTGGTATAGGCTCTGAGATTGAATAGGCTATGATGTCACTCTCCTATCCTGTCTTGGTATAGGCTCTGAGGTTAAATAGGCTATGATGTCACTCTCCTATCCTGTCTTGGTATAGGCTCTGAGATTGAATAGGCTATGATGTCACTCTCCTATCCTGTCTTGGTATAGGCTCTGAGGTTAAATAGGCTATGATGTCACTCTCCTATCCTGTCTTGGTATAGGCTCTGAGATTGAATAGGCTATGATGTCACTCTCCTATCCTGTCTTGGTATAGGCTCTGAGGTTAAATAGGCTATGATGTTACGCTCCTATCTCACAGCAATAGGCTACTATAGCCTACCCATATTGTCAACTATTTTAAATAGGCTACCGGCCTATTTACTTTCGAGGATGCTTAGCTATTGAATGAGACATGTCCTGCAATATGATTAGGCTATGATTTAGACATATATACAGTATGTGTTATAATGTACTGTCTCTGAGGCTGCTGTAAGGGGCTGTCTCTGAGGATGCTGTTAGGGCCTGTCTCTGAGGATGTTGTGAGCGGCTCTCTGAGGATGCTGTGAGGGTCTGTCTGAGGATGCTGTGAGGTGCTCTCTGAGGATTATGTGAGGTGCTGTCTCTGAGGATGCTGTGAAGGGCTGTCTCTGAGGATTCTGTGAAGGGCTGTCTCTGAGGATGCTGTGAGGGGCTGTCTCTGAGGCTGCTGTAAGGGCTGTCTCTGAGGCTGCTGTAAGGGCTGTCTCTGAGGATGCTGTAAGGGCTGTCTCTGAGGATGCTGTGAAGGGCTGTCTCTGAGGATTCTGTGAAGGGCTGTCTCTGAGGATGCTGTGAAGGGATGTCTCTGAGGATGCTGTGAGGGGCTGTCTCTGAGGCTGCTGTAAGGGCTGTCTCTGAGGATGCTGTGAGGGGCTGTCTCTGAGGATGCTGTAAGGGCTGTCTATGGATAGACCCAGAGTGTTGAATGAATAAAAGGGAGATGAGTGAACGCAGCATGGTCCCGTAAAGCTGTAGGATGCGAATCAGAGAACCAGAGATGAGGAGGGAGGGGAGTGGGACAGACGGAGAGATGGAGGGAATGAGAGAATGAGAAAGAAAAGGGAACTGTCTTCAATCAGACTAGATGCCTCTGGGCCACGCTTTACTCCAGATTATAGATTCTGATAACTCAGATGGTGAACATTATTTTCACATAGAGGAGGATTCCTGACAGCTATAAAGCATGATGTCACATTTTCAACATGCACACTTGGACGCAAGTCAGCTGAGTTGTGTGCGACATCCATAAGCTGTCAGTGCTGATCACTTAAATTCACAAAACAAGGTTCTACCATACTCACCGCCACACTGCCTTTATACAGATTTTCCAGATTCACTGTTTTGAATTGCACACACAGCCTATATTGGTCTGCTAATAGAGGACTAGTAAAGGCCCAGTGCACTACTTTTGTGAAAACATTTAAACTAAATGTATTTGCGTGTTACCAGCATTTGTAACTTGAGTCGGATAATGATCTGTACAAAACAGTTAATCTGATAATACTTTGGAATATAAAAATACTTGCTTGATATTTCTATTCCAGTTTCTTGAAATACTTTGCAAATGCAACTTATTTGTATGTGAAAACTGAAATGGTCTATTCATTCATTTTCCATTTTAGCAGACACTCTTATCCAGAGCAATTGACAGTAGTGAGCACGTCCATTTTGTACTGGTCCCCCGTGAGAATCTAACCCACAACCCTATCTTTATAAGCACCATACACTACCAACTGAGCCACATCATCACATCACAGCACCACAAACCACTTGATGTCTCAATGTACTCTATTACTGTATTGTGCATTGTTCTTCCTCATGGTGATGGAAAGTCTACAGGTACAAACCTAGATGACCAGCCTATGTCCAATACAGTAATGTACATTTACATTAAGTGGTTTGTAAGGATGGTAAATTAATACTGCACAAAAAGTGGTTGTTTCCCATGTTATTTGATAAAGAAAAATATTTAATTTGATGTGGATGTTTTGTGTCTTTGCCCATAACTTTGCACCTTTTTATGTAAATGTTTGAGGACAGGGTTTTGTTCTTTCTGGATTCTGTTAGAATGACAGTTGCAGAGAAAGGGACAGGGCAACAACTCTTACAATTCCAACTATTGAATCCTGCAAGATACTGTTCTTAATTATACAACTACCTTTTTGCCAAAGCCGAGATGCTGAATAAACGTTTTTGCCTGCGCTACAGAGGTCTATATCGATCTGCTAATAATAGTAAAGGCCCAGTGCACTACTTTTGTGATGTATACAGTACCAGTGAAAAGTTTGGACACACCTACTCATTCAAGGGTTCTTCTTTATTTTTACTATTTTCTACATTGTAGAATAATAGTGAAGACATCACAACTAT
Organism: Coregonus clupeaformis; assembly: GCF_020615455.1. Lineage (NCBI taxonomy): Eukaryota > Metazoa > Chordata > Actinopteri > Salmoniformes > Salmonidae > Coregonus > Coregonus clupeaformis. The sequence goes on along the minus strand of NW_025535669.1, from coordinate 38,544 downwards.
GAAATAACACATGTGGAATCATGTAGTAACCAAAAAAGTGTTAAACACTGCCTTGATGTCAGCTTTGCACACTCTTGGCATTCTCTCAACCAGCTTCACCTGGAATGCTTTTCCAACAGTCTTGAAGGAGTTCCCACAAATTCTGAGCACTTGTTGGCTGCTTATCCTTCACTCTGCGGTCCAACTCATCCCAAACCATCTCAATTGGTTTGAGGACGGGGGATTATGGAGGCCAGGTCATCTGATGCGGCACTCCATCACTCTCCTTCTTGGTCAAATAGCCCTTAGACAGCCTGAAGGTGTGTTGGGTCATTGTCCTGTTGAAAAACAAATGATTGTCCCACTAAGCGCAAACCAGATGGGATGGTGTATCGCTGCAGAATGCTGTGGTAGCCATGCTGGCTAAGTGTGCCTTGAATTCTAAATAAATCACTGACAGTGTCACCAGCAAAGCACCTCCACACCATAACACTTCCTCCTCCATGCTTCACGGTGGGAACTACACATGCAGAGATCATCCGTTCACCTACACTGCATCTCACAAAGACACAGCGGTTTGAACCAAAAATCGCCAATTTGGACTCCAGACCAAAGTACAGATTTCCACCGGTCTAATGTCCATTGCTTGTGTTTCTTGGCCCAAGCAAGTTCCTTCTTCTTATTGGTGTCCTTTAGTAGTGGTTTCTTTGCAGAAATTCGACCATGAAGGCCTGATTCACGCAGTCTCCTCTGAACAGTTGATGTTGAGATGTGTCTGTTACTTGAACTCTGTGAAGCACTTATTTGGGCTGCAATTTCTGAGGCTGGTAACTCTAATGAACTTATCCTCTGCAGCAGAGGTAACTCTGGGTCTCCATTCCTGTGGCGGTCCTCATGAGAGTCAGTTTCAAAAGTTCTTGAAATGTTCCGTATTGACTGCCCTTCATGTCTTAAAGTAATGATGGACTGTCGTTTCTCTTTGATTATTACAGGGGGAAAAAAGAGGACTGAGCACACCCCCATTCTCATCGATGGGGCTGTAGTGGAACAGGTTGAGAGCTTCAAGTTCCTTGGTGTCCACATCACCAACAAACTATCATGGTCCAAACACACCAAGACAGTCGTGAAGAGGGCATGACAAAGCCTATTCCCCCTTCAGGAACCGGAAAAGATTGGGCATGGGTCATCAGACCCTAAAAAGTTATACAGCTGCACCATCGAGAGCATCCTGACTGGTTGCATCACCACCTGGTATGGCAACTGTTCGGCCTCCGACCGCAAGGCACTACAGAGGGTAGTGCGTATGGCCCAGTACATCACTGGGGCCAAGCTTCCTGCCATCCAGGACCTCTATACCAGGCAGTGTCAGAGGAAGGCCCTAAAAATTGTCAAAGGCTCCAGCCACCCTAGTCATAGACTGTTCTCTCTGCTACTGCACGGCAAGCGGTACCGGAGCGCCAAGTCTAGGTCCAAAAGGCTTCTTAACAGCTTCTACCCCCAAGCCATAAGACTCCTGAACAGCTAATCATGGCTACCCGGACTATTTGAATTGCCCCCCACCCCCCCCCCAACCCCTCTTTTACGCTGCTACTCTATTTATTATCTATGCATAGTCACTTTAACTCTACCCACATGTACATATTACCTAAATTACCTCGACTAACCGGTGCCCCCTCACACTGACTCTGTACCGGTACCCCCTGTATATAGCCTCCCTACTGTTATTTTATTTTACTGCTGCTCTTTAATTATTTGCTATTTTAATTTTTTACTTATATTTGTTTTACTTAACACATTATTTTTTAATTTTGTAAAAAAAAAAAAAAAAAACTGCATTGTTGGTTAAGGGCTTGTAAGTAATCATTTCACTGTAAGGTCTACACCTGCTTTATTCGGCGCATGTGGCAAATACATTTTTTTAATTTTATTTTTTTATTTGAGCTGTTCTTACCATAATATGGACTTGGTCTTTTACCAAATAGGGCTATCTTCTGTATACTACCTTGTCACAACACAACTGATTGGCTCATGCGCATTAAGAAGGTAAGAAATTCCACAAATTAACTTTTAAGAAGGCACACCTGTTAATTGAAATGCATTCCAGGTGAATACCTCATTAAGCTGGTTGAGAGAATGCCAAGCGTGTGCAAAGCTGTCATCAAGGCAAAGGTGGCTATTTGAAGAATCTCAAGTATAAAATATACTTTTTTGGTTACTACATGATTCCATATGTGTTATTTCATAGTTTTGATGTCTTCACTATTATTCTACAATGTAAAAAAAATTAGTAAAAAATAAAGTGTTCCCTTTATTTTTTTGAGCAGTGTATTTCATTGTTCAGGAGGCAGTGTAGCGTCGGAGGCAATGAATGTCTAAAATTGCATATAAAAAATACTTATGTAAAAAGGTTTGTGTATGCTGCAGTTCTGTGGTGAGCAGTGGCGGCTGGTGAAAAATATTCTCGGTGGGGCTGTGCCATACTTTTTTTTTCCTGTAACCATCGCGATATATTTTAACACAAACTGCAGGACAGCAGTGCTCAGTGAAACATTCAGTAATTATTTAATGCCAATATTAAAAAGTTGAGGCATTCTTACACAAAAACATATTACACAAACCCAAGCCTTTCATTTGCATTTAAAGTGAACTTTTCACCATTGGTAGTAAACAGGCAACGCAACAGGCATGCTGTCAGAACAGAGTGGAAAGTGGACAATAACATGAAATTATTATAAAGTTTATAGGAAATCTTACACTGTATAAAAGGATGTATAATATAGAAATGGATATCAAGTGGATGAACTCAAACCTTTGACTGGAAGAATAGCATACAGTATTTTATGATCATACTAAATGTGACTAATTGTTAATGTGCTCCAGAACTGCAACAATTAATTGATACAAACAACATATATACAGTAATATTAGCAAAGACACTATTAAGACTTTCTAGAGTACCATATATAACTGGATTTTTTATGCTAAGGTCAACTATATACAAAGAAACATGCGGCCAGAGCTGCTCTGTGTGTGTGTGTCTGTCATCTTATTTGTACAGGAATTTTGCCCGTCTGTCCTTCTGAGTGGCAAACCTCTCAATGACCCTTTGATTAAAGTCAGGAATGTCCCTGACAAGTTTCTTCTCCATGGAGAGCATGGCCAGAGCGTTCAGGCGATCCTGTGTCATGCTGTTTCTCAGGAAGGTCTTGATCCTTTTCAGTGTAGAGAAGCACCTTTCTGACTCAGCAGTTGTCATGGGTGTGGTGATGAGGATCTTGAGGAGGCTGGCAGTCTCTGTGAAAGTGCTCTGAAGGTTGTTCTCCATGAAGAACTGGTACAGGGGCACTGCACCACTACAAGCCTTGAACTCACTGTTCTCATAGATGAGGGACAGTTCGGTTTTGAGCTTGGCCTTGTTCAACATGGGGTACGCCTCCACGGTTGTTTCAAGCGCTGTATCGGGGAACTTCACACTGTGTTGTGGGAACAACTCTCCGTGCAATAGTGTTGCGCTGATGAGGTGCTGGGTGAAGGAGAACCTCTCTTTGGCATGACTCAGGATGGTATCACATACCTGTAAAAGATACATCATCAGCTTTAATTTGCAATTAAGCTATTTTGATGCAAGTGATCCTGACTGACACATGCCTATGTCCAACTCAAATATATGATTACCAAGGTGCTGATTGTTCAGGGTTTTGGCTACATACTACCAGGCCTGAAAATAGTTCTAGGGGGAAAACACTGACAATTACATCACAACTTACCTCTATAGCCAACCTCTGTTGTTCTCCTGGTCCCAGCATCCTCCGTCGCTTGATGGGCTGTTGCTGCTCGTCAGATGCGCTGTCCCCACACAAAGAGGGAATTGAGGCCCTGGGTCCAAAAAATAAAGTTTAATTTGATAACTTGCAATCAGACTTCTTAACTCACTGTAATTCCCCCTCAACACACAACCAGTGACTTTTATATATATATATATATATATATATATATATATATATATATAGACAGACAGACAGACAGACAGACAGATAGTGTGTATATACACACAAACTATGTCTAGTAACTGCTTTTAACCTGTGATGTACATAATTAACTGATGTTATTACGTTTTAAAGCCTTTTTCTATTACATTTGTGAGAGGGATGCAACATCATTTTGTTCTGCTGTGCACTTAGCAATAAAGTTAATCTTCAATAACAACTAGGCCTCTTCTAGAAATTGACCTGGTGGACACCTGAATAATTATTACAAACTGTGTAGTACTTTCCTGCATTATTATCAACGTCTGATTGTGTCTTCTCTTTCCTTTTAAAATACTAAAACAAATATAATTGTGACGGCTCTATGATAATCACTCACTTTGATGACCAGACACATTTAGGCTTTTAAACTGTTGTAAGTGAACTATTCATCTTTCTAACAACATCTTTATCAGCCAATAGTAAATATAGTTATTTACCTGATTGTTAGCATGCTGTCTGTGAACCTCTGGACAAGTGCTTTAATGAAGACAGGGTCGATGTTCCTCTTTCTGCAGCTGGCTGAAAAGCATGTCCACATTTGGCATGATCTTGTGGAACAGTGCCAGGAAAAAACAGAAAGCCTCGTCTTCGAGCATCCTCACAAAGCCCCCCCGCCTCTCTGACAGTCGGGGCATCAAAGTTCCCAGAGTCTCTGATGGTCTGGAAACACGTTAGGAGGTCATCCCTGTACTCGTACACAGTGTTTACAGCGCGACTGTGGAAGTTCCACCGTGTTGTAGAGGCTCTGGGGAGTCTATGCGCAACCACTTCGTCAAGCACGGTGGTTCGCTTGGGAGACCTGGAGAAGAAAGCAGAAAATCCTGCAAGGTCGGAAAGAAAGTGCCGATCCTGGGGATGCGTGAAGTAGCCTGCTGCATGATGAGGTTCAGCTGATGTGCATAGCAGTGGACGTAGTGCGCATTTTCGTACACATCCACTATTTTACGCTGCACTCCGCCGGTGGCTCCCCTCATCACACTTGCTCCGTCGTAAGCCTGGGCAATAAGTTTGGCCTTTTGTCTATGTGAGAGTATGGTGCTGAGCCTCTCCAGCAGCGCTGTAGCGATGGTGTCGGGCGGTTGCGTTCTCGATCAAAATGAACTCGAAAAACGCTCTTGGGACGTTACTTTTAGCATCGATGTAGCGTATCACAAGCACCAACTGGCAGTGGGTGGAAACGTCAGTCGTCTCGTCAGCTTGAATGGCGATAAAATCAGCACTCTTTACTTCCTCCAGGATGTAATCCTTAAGCACTGACAGCATACAGTCCAACAGCTCGTTCTGTATCGTCTTTGACGTGCCCTTAAAAACGGTAGCTGTCTTCAGGTGCTCCTCCAGCACACTGTCGAGGGAGGCAACAAAATCCACTAAGCCCCGGAAAATGCCGGGGTTGTCCGAGAGTCAGTCTCCTCGTGCCCACGCAAGGCCAACTCAAAAGCCCCACAGAACTTCACACAATCGATAATTTTGGATAGAATGTGCCTGTTTTTATCCACCTCCTCATTGTGTTTCCTCACCGCAATCCTGTGGCCGTCATCCAGCTGCGTAGCAATGTTCACCCTTCCTAATACAGCTAGCTTTACAGAGTTGTCCATGTGTGCCCTGGTGTTCTCATGTTTCTTTACCTTCTCTGACAGGTGCTTCATATCCCTCACTCCGGTACCTGTCCATGCTGAATCTGACCCCGTCGTTTTAAAAAAGCAAGCACGGAAAGCAAAATAAAGCATTAGCATCAGTGCACCCAGCTAGCCAAGCCTTCCTGGTGTACCAGCTACGGGAGAAGCCGCGCATATACTGCTTCCCTTTCTCGCTAGCCTGCTGTCTGATTGAGAGGTCAGGTTGATCTGGGCCCAGCTCTTTCACCCGAACTTTCTCTGACAAAGTTCTCCTCTCAAACGGATCTTGGAGGAGAGATTTCACCGAGTTAGGGTTGGGTCTTGGAGGAGTAACGCTTTGCGCTCGCCATTGTCGTCTAGTAAAAATGGCGCCACTGGAGCCCGGTCCTTATTTTATCAGGGGCGAGCTTGGGGCGATAAAATAATCGCCTCTCCTTGGATTCGAATTAAAATCGCTGATTAGCTACATTTTATGTCATACATTCATATCTTAAATTAGCAATTGGCTTAACTGCTACGTAGACCCGCCTCCTCGGGGCACTTTCTGTACGCCCAGAGCTGACGAGGCGTTTGACAGGCAGAGGAAAGGTTGCGAATATGATTTTCTATCATATCTTACACATATTACTGTGTGCATTCCATATTTCAAACACACAAATATTGACATACTGATGTTTTTATTATTATTATTATTATTTTTATTTATTTTTTATTTTATTTTTTAAAATAATTTTATTTAAGGGGGCGGCGCCCTAGCGCCCTCTATCGGCCAGCCGCCACTGGTGGTGAGTGGTGAGAGTTTTATAGGATGCTAAATTAGGCCATACATGTAACTAGGGGTAGCCTAGCCCAGTGGTTCCCAACTCCAGTCCTCCAGTACCCCTCAACAGCACACATTTTTGTTGTAGCCCCGGACAAACATACCTGATTCAACTTATTGAGGGCCTGATGATTATTGATAAGTTGAATCAGGTGTGCTTGTCCAGGGCTACAATAAAACTGTGTACTGTTCATCCAAATTTAGAGAGCCTTGCATAACCGATAAAGACCAACAACACCAGGCCTATATTGTAAAGGCTACTATTATTTTAATGGTATTAGTCTCCTGGTACAAATAACCGCTGCTGTTATTTTACTATTTCTATCCGCCTTTCTTCAGAACTTCCTTATAATTCTGCTCTGCTCTGATGTTATCAAGTTTCCCGGTAGAACTAATTCAGGGGGAACATTTGAAAGGATGTGGGGGTGTGCATGATTCACATGTCCTGTAGACTATACTGAATTGTGTGGGGATTAAATACTGTAGGCTACTCTCTGCCCTACCATGCGATGATTCGGGGCGGGGTGTGAGCAGTGTCCGGCCGCGCCTATTTCTGCAGAACAAGATTGGGTTTTGGGTCCTATAAGGGAATGGGATTCCTGCCTGCGCGCATCGGATAGTGCATCAGCCCCGTTGTAAGTTTACACTATTTATGCACGCTTTTTTTGTTCTGCATGGCTAGGCTACATTTGAATAATTGAAACATTTTGTGATCGGTTTAAATGAATTTTCTCACAATGTCTCAGTGTATATGCCTAATTATCCTTTTGAGGGACATAGTGGGAAACATAATGTAGGTTTTTGTAGACAATCTTTTGAATTCAATGGGTGGTTTTGAGAATGCTATTCTAAGTGCAAAGTTGTCTAGTTTATTTTTTTAAATATAAAATAATCTTATAATAAAATAAATAGGCTGAAGTGAATTAATCACAAATCACTCTATTGATAGTGTCCATTGGATAGGCCTACCCGTCGCCGCAGTATGCGTTCATTTACGTTCAGCAAATTAATAGCCTACTCTGAAATGTTAAACGTTTTAGGATGTCCCTACAAAGATAATAAAGCCCGCCTTGTTGATTATAGTTAGACTGCATGCGCAATTTACATGCGCAACATGTTTCAAGCGTGTATTGAACCAAATCATTAGGTTCAAATTATTAAGAAAAATGTACAATCTCTTTGGCGTCGATTAACCTAATCAAATGAAAAAGTAAAATAGTGTTTGTGTGTGCGCGTGCGTGTGTGTGCTTGAAATTCGTTCTAATAAATTCTTGTCCATTTGCCAAAATCATGTTCTGGGAACATTTTGATAACTTTCTCAAACATTCTGTGGCAGTCTTTGTTCCCAAAATTGGTGTGTTTGTTGTAGACAAGTGGTGGTCACTGGTAGTGGAGCCTCCTGCCAGCTGGATGCTGTAACAGTATTCACAGACACTCCAGACTACTGCAGATCATGCTTATCATCCTACCCACCATTAATCACCATGCTGTACAGTTGCATAATTGACCATCCCTCTGTTGAAGTACTTTTGTTTGACTAATGGAGTTTGTCAATGGATGACGCCTTATGATGGTGGGATGTTATACACTCTTAGAAAACATTTTGCTATCTAAAACCTAAAAGGGTTCTTCGGCTGTCCCCATAGGAGAACCCTTTGAATAACCCTTTTTGGTTCCAGATAGAACCCTTTTGGTTCCAGGTAAAACCCTTTTGGGTTCCATGTAGAACCTTTTCCAAAGAGGGTTCTACCTGGAACCCAAAAAGGGTTCTCCCTATGGGGACAGGCAAATAACCCTTTTGGAACCCTTTATTCTAAGAGGGTACAGTGTGATTGTGTGTGATTGTTCTTTGGCCCAGATGAATGTCCACACATTTGATTCTGGATTTTAGATGAGCCCCCCCAAAATGCTTTATGAATAAAGGCAGCCGGCAATCACAAAGATGGTCAATTATTTTGTTTTACTCCATAAGATTTTAGTTTGACTTTCCAAGAAACCATGAATCAGTGATTGAGGCTGAGCAGGTACAATGTTTGTGATGCTGGTTGTAAACTCAAGACATGATGTTGAGTCTTCGTCTGACCAGATAAACACAGTCAAGCACAGCTTATGGGTGCTTCACATCCCGCACGTGCACACATTCGCGCACACACACACACACACACACACACACACACACACACACACACACACCAACCACAGAGCAGAGTGAGCGCATCCATCAGCAGGTCCAACCCAGAGACCAGACCATCTAGTGACTGTTTATGGTTTCCTGTTTATATGGTTGTGGGGGAATCGTTTTTTCATGTTCAGGAAATGCGAAAATTGCTCCAGGTGTGTTTACAGGTTCTGTCACGCCTTCTTCGACACCACATTAAGTTCTCCTCATCAAATACATTAATTATAATTCACACAATAATTCACATTTCCTGTTGCTGCAGGATTATTTTCCTGCTGTGAGAAACTAGTCAAATTAAGATCCTGCATCTGTAACCATTATCCTGCCCTGCTCTCCACCTCTCTTTCCAAAGAACTTCTCCATTTAGATGGGATACTTTCGTTAAGACCAAAGTTTGGATACTTTCTCATGATATCGTTCAGTGTTGCTCTATTTCCTTTCAGGAGAAACACTGTGTTCTCTTCTTGTTGTATCAGTCTGCATCACAACGCCCATGGATGTGCATCCTTCATTTGTTGCAGAATTTCATAATGGGGAATTTCCGCCAGATACACAAGACCGAGCCAATTAACGGGACCGTGGCCGTTCAAACCGTTTAGAGACCGCATGGGCAATGTTTAATTGTTTCAACCCCAGGCTCAGACTTGATGTTGCCAAAGCCACATATTTTCAGATACGTCTGTCAAAAGTTTGCAACACAAACAAATGTAACCTGTAATGTGACAGGGAGTCATACTGAGACCAAGGTCTCTTTTACAGAGGAGCCCTGTAATTACACACATATACAGAGCTCTCTCACCTGTGAAGCCTTGGGCCAGAATACAAGTATAACATTTTAAATCTTCAATGACATGCAAACCACAACAGCCACATCAATAAGGGTCCTGACTTAATTTCTCAGATGAACTGGATCATATCACAGCCAGAAGTGTGCTAAGTTTGAAGCGAATAACAGCCAAACAATAACCTCTAATCAGTGCTACTCCGACTGCTTATGGGTCAAGTAGGGTGAAAATAAATATTGTTATAGCTACGCAGTCTAGTACAATGTGGTCATTACAATACAAATTCAATGTAGTGTCCTGTTCTATTGATGATTAAGGTCACACAGTACTATGTTATTATTACTGTGTAATTACTGCGGTTGTTACTGTACTGTACTGCATGGCAACACTATTGCACTCAACACTACATGTATATAGATTTTCTATTGTGTTATTGACTGTATGTTTTGTTTTATCCCATGTGTAACTCTGTGTTGTTGTTGTTTTTATCGCACTGCTTTGCTTTTTCTTGGCCAGGTCGCAGTTGTAAATGAGAACTTGTTCTCAACTGGCTTACCTGGTTAAATAAAGGTGAAATAAAATAAATAAATACAATTACTTAAATCTGCAACATTGGTTTGATGCAACCTCAGCCGCTGCATCAGAGATTCAAACTCTCTCACCAACCGCCACATTCTGAATAACAGTAAGACTACAGCAACCACTGCTGCCAAGGTGATCTAACTCCGCTACATGACAAATAGGAATCTATAAGAAAGCTTTTATTTCAAACAGGCACAGTTTCACAGGCTTCTGAACTTTCCACATGATTGAAATTAGCTGTGATAGTGGTTTTCTGGAAAAGCTGCTGCTACTGTCCTTTTAAAAACACTTTGGCTGTGTAAACACACTGGCTGTGTTTCCACAGCTACCCGAAGAATCCAATTCAGATTTGTTTTCCATATCCAATCTTTTTTTTGTGTGTGTCCACACTCAGTTTTACATGTGACCCATATCAGATTTGCACATTCTCACTGATGTAGCCTCTGAAGTAGCACACAGATGCAATGTTCATTTCCTGTCACCATACCTTAAAATGTTGGGGTGGTTGCCATGGTAATGGCAGGTGATGTGCATCATTTCTTTAAAATAATAACACTTCAGAGCAAATCAATTCAGATTTGAGCATCCAGACTGAGGTCACATATGTAGCATCAGAATTCTATCAGGATTGAGATCCACATATGGAGGTGGTATAAATCAGAAATCAAAAGATCAGATTCTGTTTTTTTTTTAGTGTTGCTGTTTACACATAAGGGACAAGATCAGATAGGTATCAGATGTGGAAATAATTGGCAAAGGATCTGAATTGGGCTGCCTGTGTAAACACAGCCTCTGTGGTCCACAGCCAGACTGGCATGACCTGTAGTTCTGTACATTGAACAGCCAAGTTCCTTTGTTTACACCTCCTAAAGCCTCAACGTCTGTGTATAAAACACAGCCGGCACCAGCTGTAAATCGAAAGTGATAAGGAGTAAATGTTAGTCTTCTCTATTTAGAGAAAGAGGAGAGGAAGAAGAACATAAAGCTGTGACTTTGGTTTTCCTGTACACTACCAGTCAAACGTTTAGACGGGTTTTTCTTTATTTGTACAATTTTTTACATTGTAGAATAATAGTGAAGACATCAAAACTATTAAATAACACATATGGAATCATGTAGTAACCAAAAAAAGTGTTAAACAAAACAAAATATATGTTATATTTGAGATTCTTCAAAAAGCCAACCCTTGCCTTGATGACAGCTTTGCACACTCTTGGCATTCTCTCATCCAGCTTCATGAGGTAGTCACCTGGAATGCATTTCAATTAACAGGTGTTAATTTGTGGAATTTATTTCATTCTTAATGCGTTTGAGCCAATCAGTTGTGTTCATTAGAATTACCAGCCTCAGAAATTACAGCCCAAATAAATGCTTCACATAGTAATAGACACATCTCAAATTCAACTGTTCAGAAGAGACTGTGTGAATCAAGCCTTCATGGTCGAATTGCTGCAAAAGAAACAACTACTAAAGGACACCAATAAGAAGAAGAGACCTGCTTGGGCCAAGAAACACGAGCAATGGACATTAGACCGGTGGAAATTTGTCCTTTGGTCTGGAATCCAAATTGGAGATTTTTGGTTCAAACCGCTGTGTCTTTGTGAGACGCGGTGTGGGTGAACAGATGATCTCCGCATGTGTAGTTCCCACCGTAAAGCATGGAGGAGGAGGTGATGGTGTGGGGTGCTTTGCTGGTAACACTATTTGTGATTTATTTAGAATTCAAGGCACACTTAACCAGCATGTCTACCACAGCATTCTGCAGCGATATGCCATCCCATCTGGTTTGGGCTTAGTGGGACTATCATTTGTTTTTCAACAGGGCAATGACCCAACACACCTCCAGGCTGTGTAAGGGCTATTTTACCAAGAAGGAGAGTGATGGAGTGCTGCATTAGATGACCTGGCCTCCACAATCCCCCGACATCAACCCAATTGAGATGGTTTGGGATGAGTCGGACGGCAGAGTGAAGGAAAAGCAGCCAACAAGTGCTCAGCACATGTGGGAACTCCTTCAAGACTGTTGGAAAAACATTCCAGGTGAAGCTGGTTGAGAGAATGCCAAGAGTGTGTAAAGCTGTCATCAAGGCAAAGGGTGGCTATTTGAAGAACCACTTTTTTATTTCATAGTTTTGATGTCTTCACTATTATTCTAAAATGTAAAAAGTAGTAAATATAAAGAAAAACCCTTGAATGAGTAGGTGTGTCCAAACGTTTGACTGGTACTGTAGGTCTCTGACTTCTTGTCAGCAGAGCCAACAACAGCATACAGCCGTGGTGAAAAGCTTTGAAATAGGATCCATTCACATGTGTTTGGGCTTTATGATGATGATGTGTATGTTTGATGTCGCAGTCATGCAGGTAAGCAGTTTAGAACTGATGCCTACCAGAACCCCACGGTCATCAGTTCAACAGTCAACATGGACTGATAGGTAACAAACATTAATTCTGCTTGCAATAAACCAACCACTGAAACCCTATTGTTGATTTATATGTTATATTAAAGTCAGTCTTGGATAATTGTACTGGACTGTTCTGACCATAAAAGACAATCTTGACCTTGACTCAACATGAAGAGGTAAACAAAATGGTGGTGGTGTCCTATAGAAAGCTTTACAGTACTCCATAATTAAACAGATCCCTTGTGCCTTAATGTTCACGGTCAATCTGTGACCACAGTTTCTGAGTGAAATAGATGATTTGCCATTGAAAACAATGGGGCCCCACTCTTTTAGACCCCACTCTGTGGACCGGAAAGAAATTGCTTTGAACGCTGCCTAAGTAAACCGTGATAGAGAACAGAGCATGAAGGAAATCTGCATGGAGATCTGTTAGACCCAGATGTAAATATATTCAGTGGACTCTGTCCTGAACAAATGAGATGTCAAGACCGCCCTTTCAAACAGTGATTCTTGTTTGAAATGGAGGTTTGCAAATCATGACTACGTCCAGGTGCATCCAGTTAGGATGGTCCCCCGTTTCCTGAATTGCTCAACTCATTGGGATCGGGCCTCAACAAGCGTTGATCTAAGACTCTTAAACAACCTGACACCTACAGTACACACTAACTAGGCACATACACACAGACACACTCTCTCTGGATACAGTCTGTTTTAATCGCTGAGTTGATTATTGTTGCGCTTTCTGACTGAAAAACTGTACAGTATGTTCTAGCCATTTCCAATACCCTTTCTCTGGAGTAAGTCTGACTGGACCCAGGTACATCAAGCATTGTTTGTAAAGGGAAACCTATCAGAATTGTATTTTTATTTTAGTTGGATTGCAAGATAGGACGGCATATTTGGAATCCATTTGGGAATGGTGGTCGAATCTACAGATAATCCATAAAGAGGAAGTATTTTCAAAGGGCCTTTGTCCTAAAGACATTTATAGGCTGTTTTACATTAGCTGAATCCTGTCCTAAAGAAATGTATAGGCTGTGTTTAACATTAGCTGAATCCTGTCCTAAAGACATTTATAAGGTGTTTTACATTAGCTGGATCCTGTCCTAAAGACATTTATAGGCTGTTTTATATTAGCTGAATCTTGTCCTAAATACATATTTATTGGCTGTGTTATACATTAGGTGAATCCTGCTGGGGAGTGAAAGGAACAAGGAAGAAGAATTCAGATGAGGGCCCTCTTCGACATGCCCTTGGTCTAGGATGTGGTGCACACATTCCATACTGCCAGGCAGGAAATTAACACTTCTGTTCCCTTCACATTAAAAAAGAAGGCACTGGCAATGTCTCAAATGGACACAAATGTCCCAAATGTCCTAAAAGTGTGACAAAGGACCAGTGTGTGTTTGTGTGTGCGCACTTAGAAAAAAGGGTTGCAAAAGGGTTCTTTGGATGACCCCAAAGGAGAACCCTTTTTGGTTCTAGGTAGAACCCGTTTTGGTTTTAGGTAGTACTCTTTTGGGTTCCGTGTAGCATCCTCTGTGGAAAGGGTTCTACATGGAACCCAAAAGGGTTCTTTAAAAGGTTATCCTATGGGGACAGCCAAAGAACCGTTTTAGGTTCTAGATAGCACCTTTTTTTTCTAAGAGTGTAGTGTGATCAGCAAATTGATATAGACATGACTATATTGAAATGGCTTGGGGGAAGGAGACTAGTGTGGCCAAATCCTCCACTCAAACAGGAGAGCCCCCTTGTTATACCTGCACAGACTGGTTTCCTCAAAAAGGTTTGATTTTAACCATCAATCCAGTGTCCTTTGCGCACACACACACACGGATGCGTGCACACACAAACACACACGCACACACGCACACACACACACAAGCAATCAGGGACCTTAGATGTTGTCTGATGCACTGCATCTGGAACTGGTTGGCTATCCATTTACAGAGCAGCAACCCAGAGAAATCCATTTAATACAGATGCTTCATGTTGCCTCAGGTCTGATTTACTAGTTGCATGTTTGGCCACCTGTGCTCTGAAGTCATTAGAGGATGCCTGGTTGTTCCTTAAAAGTAATTTCCTCTCAATCTTAAATAAACATGCCCCATTCAAAAAATACAGAACTAAGAACCGATATAGCCCCTGGTTCTCCTCAGACTTGACTGCCCTTGACCAGCACAAAAACATCCTGTGGCGTACAGCATTAGCATCAAATAGCCCCGCTGATATGCAACTTTTCAGGGAAGTTAGGAACCAATATACACAAGCAGTCAGGAAAGCAAAGGCTAACTTTTTTCAAACAGAAATTTGCTTCCTGTAGCACTAACTCCAAAAAAGTTTTGGGACACTGTAAAGTCCATGGAGAATAAGAGCACTTCCTCCCAGCTGCCCACTGCACTGAGGCTAGGAAACACTATCACCACCGATAAATCTACAATAATCGAGAATTTCAACAAGCATTTTGCTACAGCTGGCCATGCTTTCCATCTGGCTACCACTAACCCGGCCACCAACTCTGCACCCTCTGCTGCAACTTGCCCATGCCCCCCGCTTCTCCTTCACACAAATTCAGACAGCTGATGTTTTGAAAGCGCTGCAAAATCTGGACCCCTACAAATCAGCTGGGCTAGACAATCTGGACCCTTTCTTTCTAAAACTAGCCCGAAAATTGTCGCAACCCCTATTACTAGTCTGTTCAACCTCTCTTTCATAACGTCTGAGATCCCCAGAGATTGAAAGCTGCCGCGGTCATCCCCCTCTTCAAAGGGGGTGACACTCTAGATCCAAACTGCTACAGACCTATATCCATCCTGCCCTGCCTTTCGAAAGTATTCGAAAGCCAAGTTAACAAACAGATCACCGACCATTTCGAATACCACCGTACCTTCTCCGCTATGCAATCCGGGTTTCCGAGCTGGTCACGGGTGCACTTCAGCCACGCTCAAGGTCCTAAACGATATTATAACCGCGATTGATAATAGACAGTACTGTGCAGCCGTCTTCATCGACCTGGCCAAGGCTTTCGACTCTGTCAACCACCGCATTCTTATTGGCAGACTAAATAGCCTTGGTTTCTCAAATGACTGCCTCGCCTGGTTCACCAACTACTTCTCAGATAGAGTTCAGTGTGTCAAATCGGAGGGCCTGTTGTCTGGACCTGGCAGTCTCTATGGGGGTGCCACAGGGTTCAATTCTTGGGCCGACACTTTTCTCCGTGTATATCAATGATGTCGCTCTTGCTGCTGGTGACTCTCAGATCCACCTCTACGCAGACGACACCATTTTGTATACATCTGGCCCTTCATTGGACACTGTGTTAACAAACCTCCAAACAAGCTTCAATGCCATACAACAATCCTTCAGTAGCCTTCAACTGCTCTTAAACACTAGTAAAACTAAATGCATGCTTTTCAATCGAACGCTGCTAGCACCCGCCCACCCGACTAGAATCACCACTCTACGGGTCTGACCTAGAGTATGTGGACAACTACAAATATCTAGGTGTCTGGTTAGACTGTAAACTCAACTTCCAGACTCACATAAAGAATCTCCAATCCAAAGTTAAATCTAGAATCGGCTTCCTATTTCGCAACAAAGCCTCCTTCACGCATGCTGCCAAACATGCCCTCGTAAAACTGACTATCCTACCGATCCTTGACTTCGGCGATGTCATTTACAAAATAGCCTCCAACACTCTACTCAGCAAATTGGATGTAGTCTATCACAGTGCCATCCGTTTTGTCTCCAAAGCCCCATACACTACCCACCACTGTGACCTGTACGCTCTTGTTGGCTGGTCCTCACTACATGTCCGTCGTCAAACCCACTGGCTCCAGGCCATCTATAAATCACTGCTAGGCAAATCCCGCCTTATCTTAGCTCATTGGTCACCATAGCAGCACCCACCCGTAGTCTGCACTCCAGCAGGTATATCTCACTGGTCATTCCCAAAGCCAACACCTCCTTTGGCCGCCATTCCTTCCAGTTCTCTGCTGCCAATGACTGGAACGAATTGCAAAAATCTCTGAAGCTGGAGACTCTTATCTCCCTCAATAACTTTAAGCATCAGTTGTCAGAGCACCTTACCGATCACTGCACCTGTACACAGCCCATCTGAAATTAGCCCACCCAACTACCTCATCCCTATATTGTTATTTATTTTGCTCTTTTGCACCCCAGTATCTCTATTTGCACATAATCTCTTGCACATCTAGCATTCCAGTGTTAATACTATTGTAATTATTCTGCACTATAGCCTATTTATTGCCTTACCTCCATAACTTGCTACATTTGCACACACTGTATATATATTTTCTGTTGTATTTCTGACTTTATGTTTTTTTACCCCATATGTAACTCTGTGTTGTTTTTATTGCACTACTTTGCTTTATCTTGGCCAGGTCGCAGTTGTAAATGAGAACCTGTTCTCAACTGGCTTACCTGGTTAAATAAAGGTGAAATAAAAAAATAAAAAAATTAAATGTTGGTGTCACGGTTTCGGCCGAGGCTGCTCCTCTTCCTTGTTCGGGCAGGCTTCGGCGGTCGTCGTCTCCGGAGTACTAGCTGCCACCGTTCTATGTTTCATGTTCATTTGGTTTTGTCTGTTCATAACACCTGTCCCTTATTTGTGTCTTAATTGTTTCCCTATTTAGTTTTGTGTGTGTGGGTCAGGTGTTATGCGTGATTGTTTGTTGTCAGACTGCCTCTGATGGTTTATTTCTCTCGTTGTTGGCGTGTCCCGAGAGTTCAGACTGCGTGCGCTTTTCCTGTGTATTTTCGCACTGTGTTTTGTGCGTAATTGTTTGCGCCACCCGGTTGGGTAGGCGACTATTTTTTGTTCACGTGTTGAACAGTACTATAAAAGACGGTTGTAGTCATCCTGGTTCCTGCGCTTGATTCCTTCCACTCATCTACACACACCACTCTGACAGAATCACGCATCATATCCATGGAATCAGCAGGAGCTGACCGAGCCGACAGCCGAGATGGCTGAACGTCTTCGTGGCCAGGAGGACCGCATCAACCAGGTCTGTCATGCCCTGGAGGGGGTGATGAATACTCTGCACCGATGGGAGACCAGCGGGGTTCCCACACCTCCACGAACCGAACCAGCCCCATCGGTCAGCCCTCCTGTCTCATCTCCGGAACCTAGTGGGATTCGGCTCTCGCCTCCCAGGGCGTACGACGGCTCCACTGCCGGGTGTCAAGGGTTCCTGCTGCAGGTGGAGCTCTACCTCGCCACCGTACACCCGGCGCCCTCGGGACACGAGGCGTCTCAGCCCTCATCTCCTGTCTCACCGGCAAGGCGTTGGAGTGGGCCAACGCCGAGTGGAGGAGAATGGACGCCGCTACCACGAACTATGCGGAGTTCTCCCGCCGCTTCCGTGCTGTGTTCGACCATCCACCAGAAGGGAAGGCGGCGGGGAGCCGTCTATTCTACCTCCGACAGGGGATGAGGAGCGCCCAGGACTTTGCCTTGGAGTTTCGGACCCTAGCGGCTGATGCAGGGGTGGAATGAGCGGGCCCATATCGACCATTTCCGCTGCAGCCTCCGGGAGGACGTCCAGCGAGAGTTGGCGTGCAGGGACACTCGTTGACTTTCGACCAGCTTGTCGACATGGCCATCCGGCTGGATACCCTGCTCGCCACCCGTGGACGTTCCGGGAGGGGGTTGCCCATTCCACTCTCCAGCACCTCCGAGCCGAGCCCTATGGAGCTCGGAGGTGCTGGCGCTAGGGAACGGAGGAGGAGGAGCCCGAGGGGACCCGGCCCTTGCACCAACTGTGGTCGTGGAGGGCACACCGCGGCTAGGTGTTGGGGCGGGTCCTCCAGTGAGGGAGAAGGCAGGTCACGCATTGGGGGGTCCACCCAGGTGAGTAGGCGCCCTGCTTCCCCAGAGCTTTCTGTCGTGCACCTAACCTTGCCTGTTTGTTTCCCACAGGTTGCACCTCGTTCCCAGCATAAGGCGCTGGTAGATTCAGGCGCAGCTGGGAATTTTGTAGATCGCCAGTTCTGTATAGAGTTAGGGATTCCCCCTCCTTCCAGTGGATAAGCCTTTCCCCGTCCATGCCCTAGATAGCCGTCCGTTAGGGTCTGGGTTGATTAGGGAGGTCACAGCACCCCTTCAGATGATGGCGCAGGAGGGTCATGAGGAGAGAATTCAGCTCTATCTGATTGACTCTCCTGCGTATCCGGTAGTGCTGGGTCTTCCCTGGTTGATGACTCATGACCCTATTATTAGGTGGCGAGAGAAAGCTCTTAAAGGGTGGTCTGCTCAATGTGAGGGGGCGGTGTCTGGGTGTTTCCATAGGGGCGACCTCGGTGGAGAGTCCGAATCTAATGCCAGCACTGCAGATTCCCCCGAGTATGAGGATTTGGCACTGGCGTTCAGTAAGACTCGGGCGGGCGCAGCTGCCGCCTCATAGGCGGGTGGATTGTGCGATAGATCTCCAGTCAGGAGCAGCTCTCCCGCGGAGCCATGTGTATCCCTTGTCTCAAGAGGAGAGAAAGGCTATGGAGACGTACATCTCTGAGTCTCTTAGACAGGGATACATACGGGCCTCCGTTTCACCCGCTTCCTCAAGTTTCTTTTTGTAAAGAAAAAAGGATGGAGGTCTGCGCCCGTGTATTGATTACCGCGGTCTCAATCAGATCACAGTGAAGTACAGCTATCCACTTCCTCTGATTGCGACTATGACGGAGTCACTGCACGGTGCGCGGTTCTTTACAAAATTGGATCTTAGGAGCGCATATAACTTGGTGCGCATTCGAGAGGGCGATGAATGGAAGACAGCGTTTAGCACGACTTCCGGACACTACGAGTATCTAGTCATGCCATATGGGTTGATGAATGCTCCCTCAGTCTTCCAATCCTTCGTCGATGAGATTTTCCGGGACATGCAGGGACAGGGAGTAGTGGTGTACATCGACGACATTCTGGTGTATAGTCCTACCCGTGCTGAGCATGTAGCCCTGGTGCGCCGAGTATTGAGGCGGCTGTTGGAGCATGACCTATATGTCAAGGCAGAGAAATGTCTGTTTTTCCAGAAGTCGGTCTCCTTTCTGGGTTACCAGTTGTCTGCGTCAGGGGTGAAGATGGAGGTAGACCGGGTGTCAGCTGTGCGTAATTGGCAGACCCCAACCACTGTGAAGGAGGTGCAACGGTTCTTGGGTTTTGCGAATTATTACCGGAGGTTTATCCGGGGTTTTGGACAGGTGGCAGCTCCCATAACGCTCTCTGTTAAAGGGGGTCCGTGCGCTTGCGGTGGTCAGCTGAGGCGGACAGGGCATTTGGGAGACTGAAGGACCTGTTTACCTCGGCGCCGGTGTTGGCGCATCCGGATCCCTCTTTACCGTTCCAAGTAGAGGTGGACGCGTCAGAGGCCGGGATAGGGGCCGTTCTTTCCCAGCGTTCTGGCACTCCACCCAAACTCCGTCCCTGTGCGTTTTACAGTAAGAAGCTCAGTCCGGGCGGAGCGGAATTATGACGTAGGAGACAGGGAGCTGTTAGCCGTGGTCCAGGCCCTAAAGGTGTGGCGGCATTGGCTCGAGGGGGCTCAACACCCTTTCCTCATTCTAACTGACCATCGTAACCTGGAGTACATCCGGGCAGCTAGGAGACTGAATCCTCGCCAGGCTCGCTGGACTATGTTTCTAGCCCGGTTTGTGTTTAAAATCACATACATCCCTGGGTCCCCAGAACGGGAAGGCAGATGCTCTGTCTCGGCGGTATGACGCAGAGGAGAGGTCAGTTGAGTCCACGCCCATACTACCGGAGTCTTGTCTGGTTGCTCCGGTGGTGTGGGAGGTTGATGGTGAGATCGAGCGGGCGTTACGCACCGACCCGAGTCCTCCACAGTGTCCTGTGGGGTCGGACGTACGTTCCGCTCGAGGTACGCGATCGCCTCATTTGTTGGGCTCATACGTCCCCCTCCTCTGGCCATCCGGTATCGGCCGGACAGTGCACTGCCTTAGCACGAAGTACTGGTGGCCAACGTTAGCTAGGGATGTGAGGATTTATGTCTCCTCCTGTTCGGTGTGTGCCCAGTGTAAGGCGCCCAGACATTTGCCCAGGGGTAAGTTACAACCCCTGCCTATTCCACAACGACCCTGGTCCCACCTCTCGGTGGATTTTGTTACCGACCTTCCCCCTCACAGGGGAATACTACCATCCTGGTCGTTGTGGATCGGTTCTCTAAGGCCTGTCGTCTCCTTCCCATGCCGGGTCTACCCACTGCCCTACAGACCGCAGAGGCTCTGTTCACCCATGTCTTCCGGCATTACGGGTACCCGAGGATATAGTGTCTGACCGAGGCCCCCCAGTTCACCTCTAGAGTGTGGAGAGCATTTATGGAACGGTTGGGGGTTTCGGTAAGCCTTACCTCGGGTTACCACCCGAGAGTAATGGGCAGGTTGAACGTGTCAACCAGGATGTGGGTAGGTTTCTGAGGTCATACTGTCAGGGCCGGCCGGAGGAGTGGGCGAGATATGTGCCCTGGGCCGAGATGGCACAGAACTCTCTTCGCCACTCCTCCACCCAACTAACCCCTTTTCAGTGTGTATTAGGGTACCAGCCGGTTCTGGCACCATGGCATGAGAGCCAGATCGAGGCCCCCGCTGTGGATGAGTGGGTGCGGCGCTCGGAGGAGACGTGGGACGCTGCACACGTCCATCTGCAGCGTGCCATACGTCGACAGAAGACGAGCGCCGACCTACACCGCAGTGAGGGGCCAGTATACGCACCTGGAGATCGAGTCTGGCTCTCAACCAGATGTTATGATTTAACTGGATAGAACCCAAATGCAGACAAGTACACCAAGCCAGAGAAGTTTTAACAGGTTTATTATAATGTTCAATAGTCCAGGTTTCCAATAAATGGGGAAGAGCAAGTCCAGGTTACAGTGAGGGTACAGATCCAGGTCAGGGCAGGTGTGGTACCGTAATGTCCTAGTGTCCGTGGGGAGTCCAAAGGAGAGGTCCGATAGTGGAGAGCAGGATGGTGGTGGCAGGAGTGAAGCGGAGGCAGGAGTCAGGTTCCAAATATCTGTGGCACAGGAGAAAAAGTAAATAAACAGTCCAAAAAACACAAGAGCGAAAACAGACAGGTTGAGTCGGCAGCGAGACTAACATGGTTGTCTTGACTATGATCTGACGATGAGTGGCAAGTTTGACCGGGTCTTAAAGGGCTGAGGTGATTATGGTGAATGAGCTGCAGCTGGAACCCTGACTCCCGCACACCAGACTTCACTCCTGCAATCAAGGACAAACAGAGGGGAGGGGAAGAGCAGAGAGAGAGCTACCTAGCAGCAGTAGGCCTAACAGTACCCCCCCCTCTACGGACGCCACTTGGCGGCCGACAGGGTTTATCGGGATGTAACCGATGAAATTCACGGACCAGAGCAGGATCCACAATGAAGCTCCTGGGCACCCAGGAACGTTCCTCAGGACCATAACCCTCCCAATCCACCAGGTAATGGAAACCACGACCCGGCGGCGAACATCCAGAAGTCGCCGGACAGTGTAGACAGGACCCCCACCCACGATCCGGGCGGAGGAGGGGGACGAGAGGGCGGGCACAGAGGGCTGACAGACACAGGCTTGATCTGGGATACATGAAAAGTGGAATGAACCCGTAGGGAGGCAGGAAGCTGTAGCTTAACCGCGCGAGGGGTTAACAATAGACAGTATCTTGAACGGTCCTATAAAACGCGGCGCCATCTTCTTAGATTCTACTTTCAATGGAAGATCACGTGACTTAAGCCATACCTCTTGACCAGGAGAGTAACCGGGGAGCCTGGGACCGGTGACGGTTGGCTTGCCTCTGCATGTATGACGAAGCTCGGGACAGAGCTACCCTGGCCTTCCTCCAGACCTTGAAGCAGCGGCGCATGTGGGACTGCACCGAGGGTACCGCCAGTTCCCTCTCTTGAGAAGGGAACAGGGGAGGTTGATAACCCAGAGCACACAGAAAGGGAGACAAACCAGAGGAAGCGTTAGTCAAGGTGTTATGAGCATATTCCACCCAGGGGAGCATGGAGCTCCAAGACCCAGGGTTAGGACCCTGTGACACAGCGGAGAGCGGTCTCCATCTCCTGGTTCGCTCTCTCGGCTTGCCCGTTGGTCTGGGGGTGATATCCAGAGGACAGGCTGGATGTGATGCCCAAAGCTTTACAGAAAGCTTTCCATACCTGGGAGACAAACTGGGGGCCCCTGTCGGAGACAATATCAGTGGGCAGACCATGAGAGCGGAACACATGTTCAACCAAAATATCAGCCGTCTCTCTGGCAGTGGGCAGTTTAGGTAGGGCCAAAAAATGAGCAAACTTAGAAAAACGATCAATCACAGTAAGAATGACAGTCTTTCCAGACGAGGGGGGAAGTCCAGTGACAAAATCCAAAGCAATGTGGGACCAGGGCCGACTGGGTATTGGCAGAGGTCGTAGATGACCAGCGCTGGCCTGGGTGGAGTTCTTACTTCGTGCACAGACCGTACAAGCAGCAATGAAGGCTCGAGTGTCCGCCTCCATCCTGGGCCACCAGAACTTCCGTCGCACAAAGTCAAGGGTCCGAGTAACTCCAGGGTGACAGGTAAGGGGAGACGAGTGAGCCCACTGAAGTACCTGGGAGCGAACAGACTCAGGGACAAACAACCGGTTAGGAGGACCGCTCCCAGGGTCAGCTTGATGATGTTGAGCCTGTCTAACAATCCCTTCGATGTCACATGTAATGGCCGCAATACTGCAGGTAGGAGGCAAGATGGGTTCAGGGTTACTACCAGTATCAACAGCAGAATGAACACGAGACAGGGCGTCAGGCTTGACGTTGCGTGACCCAGGACGGTAAGACAGAGAAAAATTGAATCTCCCAAAAAATAGTGCCCACCTGGCTTGACGGGGATTGAGCTGCTTAGCTGACTGGATGTATGCCAGATTCTTGTGATCCGTCCAAACGATGAAGGGTTGTTCCGCCCCTCCAACCAATGCCGCCACTCCTCGAGAGCCAGCTTAACGGCGAGCAGTTCACGATTGCCAACATCATAATTCCTCTCTGCCTGAGAAAGCTTCCGTGAAAGAAAAGCACAGGGATGCAGTTTGTTATCTTCAGGAAAACGTTGTGACAAAACCGCACCTACCCCAGTGTCGGATGCATCCACCTCCACGACAAACTGGCGGTCTGGGTCCGGCTGCATCAGAATGGGAGCCGAGGCGAGCGATGTTTCAGTTCTTCGAACGCTGATTCGGCCCCTTCATTCCAAGCGAACGGTAGTGAGATGGAGGTGAGAGCGGTGAGTGGTGCCGCAATGCGGCTGTAGTCCTTGATGAACCTCCTGTAGAAGTTCGCAAACCCCAGGAATCGTTGAAGTTGTTTGCGTGGTGGAGGGGGCTGGCCAGTCCGTGACTGCAGAGATCTTAGCTGGGTCCATCCGCAACTCCCCCCTGAGCGATTATGTAACCCAAAAAGAGGTCTCAGACACATGAAATTCACATTTCTCCATCTTCACAAATAGTTTGTTCTCCAACAACCTTTTGCAACACCTGGCGCACATGTAGTTCATGTTCCTGGGAGGACTCTGAGAAAATCAGGATATCATCCAGATAGACAAAACAAAACGATTCAACATGTCCCGAAGGACATCATTCACGAGTGCCTGAAAAACAGCAGGGGCATTAGACAAACCAAAAGGCATGACCAGATACTCAAAATGTCCCAAGGGTGTGTTGAAGGCAGTCTTCCATTCATCACCTTTACGAATGCGCACCAGGTGATACACATTTCGTAGATCAAGTTTCGTAAAGATGGTAGCACCATGAAGGAGGGGAAAAGCAGAATTAATCAAAGGCAGAGAATAATTGTTCTTAATGGTGATATTGTTAAGTCCACGGTAATCAATACAGGGTCTGAGGGTCTTATCCTTCTTAGCAACAAAAAAGAATCCTGCTCCTACAGGTGACGAGGAAGGACGCATAATACCTGCCGCCAAGGAGTCCCGAATGTAGTTCTCCATAGCCTCCGTCTCCGGCCGGGAGAGATTGTACAGGCGACTGCTGGGGAGCGGGGCTCCTGGCTGGAGGTCAATGGCGCAGTCATAAGGCCGGGTGAGGAGGAAGAGAAGTAGCTCTGTGTTTGCAGAAAACGGATGCCAGGTCATGATACGCGTCAGGAACAGCAGAAAGATCCATGGACTC
Source organism: Coregonus clupeaformis (assembly GCF_020615455.1). NCBI lineage: Eukaryota > Metazoa > Chordata > Actinopteri > Salmoniformes > Salmonidae > Coregonus > Coregonus clupeaformis. The sequence continues at coordinate 13,965 of NW_025535669.1, read as the reverse complement.
CAGTGGAGGTTGAGGCACAGTACTGGCAGGAGTCTGAGCAGAACACAAACAATTCACATGACAAAAAGTGCTCCATGAAACAATGCTACCTGTCACCCAATCAATGTGTGGATTGTGTCTTATGAGCCAGGGGATACCAAGGACCAGGGGGGTCTGTGGGCAGTCGATAATATGGAATTGAATGTTCTCCTGATGATTTCCCGACACTCTAAGACACACAGGAACAGTCTGATGGGTATACGGGTCAACAATTGTCCATTTAGACCCTTAGCCTGCAGCGGACAGTCCATAGGAACAGTCTCCAAATCCATCTGTTGAGCCCACTCTCTATCCAAAAAGCTTTCGCCGGCACCAGAGTCAATCAGCGCACTAACCGAGAAATTCTGAGACTGCCACTGGAGGGATGCCTGGAGCAGAATGCGGGGAGAAGAGGAAGAATCCGCTGCTCGGCTCACCAAAACTTCTCCCATTAATGATGAGCCGGGCCTTTTCCCCGGACGAACTGGGCAGGAAGGAACGAAATGACCAGCTTCTCCACAATACAGGCAGACCCGAGCCTGAATACGACGTGCACGCTCCTCTGAGGACAACCGTGCACGACCCACCTCCATGGCTCGGGTTCAGTGCTCCTCGTATCGACTCGGGAAGACACGGCTTTCTCCGTAGGGGAAGATGCAGGGAGGAGTTTGTTGATGACAGACACTCCTCTCCCCGGCGGCGCTCCCGAATCCGATTATCCAACCTGATAGTGAGTGAAATAAGATTATCCAGCGTAGGCGATTCATCATATGACACCAATTCATCCTTTAAAGTCTCAGACAAAGCATTGATGAACACTCCTTGTAATGCCTCGTCATTCCAACCACTCACTGCTGCTAAAGTCCGAAACTCCACTGCCATCTCCGCCACACTACGAACCCCCTGCCGAAGAGAAAACAACCGTTCGCAGCCTCCTTGCCTCGTACGGGGTGGTCAAAAACCTTCCTCATCTCCGTGGTGAAGGCCACGCAACGTTGCAAATGTCCGACTGACTCTCCCAGACCGCGGATCCCCAGGCACGAGCGGAACCGCTAGTAGAGTTGATAAGGTAGGCAATACGGGCTCTTTCTGAGGCGTAGGTGAGGGGGCTGTTGTTCAAACACTAACGCAGCATTGAGTCAAAAACTCGCCACAGGTTCCCATGTTCCCGTCACATAGCGCTCTGGAGCAGGAACAAAAGGCTCTCTGATCTGGGCTGAAGGGGTAGTAAGGGCAGACACTTGATTGGTGAGTAATTGAACCTGATTAAGCAGCACCTGACTGTCCTCAGCAATCGTCTTAAACAGGGTATCATGTCGGCCAAGTAAAATGCCCTGATTGGCTATGGCAGTCCAAATTTGAGTGCACTCTGGGGTGGTATCCGAGCTACTGTCTGCTGGGTTCATGTTGGTCGATCATACTGTTATGATTTAACTGGATAGAACCCAAATGCAGACAAGTACACCAAGCCAGAGAAGTTTTAACAGGTTTATTATAATGTTCAATAGTCCAGGTTTCCAATAAATGGGGAAGAGCAAGTCCAGGTTACAGTGAGGGTACAGATCCAGGTCAGGGGCAGGTGTGGTACCGTAATGTCCTAGTGTCCGTGGGGAGTCCAAAGGAAAGGTCCGATAGTGGAGAGCAGGATGGTGGTGGCAGGAGTGAAGCGGAGGCAGGAGTCAGGTTCCAAATATCTGTGGCACAGGAGAAAAGTAAATAAACAGTCCAAAAAACACAAGAGCGAAAACAGACAGGTTGAGTCGGCAGCGAGACTAACATGGTTGTCTTGACTATGATCTGACGATGAGTGGCAAGTTTGACCGGGTCTTAAAGGGCTGAGGTGATTATGGTGAATGAGCTGCAGCTGGAACCCTGACTCCCGCACACCAGACTTCACTCCTGCAATCAAGGACAAACAGAGGGGAGGGGAAGAGCAGAGAGAGAGCTACCTAGCAGCAGTAGGCCTAACACCAGAAACCTGCCCCTCCGCCTGCCCTGCCGGAAGCTGGGTCGGCGGTTTGTGGGGCCATTTAAAGTCCTGAGGAGATTGAACGAGGTGAGTTATAGGTTAGAACTACCTGTTGATTACAAAAATATTAACCCCTCGTTCCATGTGTCTCTCCTCAGGCCGGGTGGTAGCTGGTCCACTCCAGGACTTTGAGATTGAGGAGACTCCCTCCGCCCCGTTGGACATCGAGGGGCTCGTGACACCGTGAGGTCCATCCTGGATTCAGACGCCAGATGGGGGTCTTCAATATCTCGTGGAGTGGGAGGGGTACGGTCCGGAGGAGCGGTGCTGGGTGCCAAGGAGGGACGTATTGGACCAGTCCCTACTGACCGATTTCCATCGGGTCATCCTGCGCGCCCTGCTCCGCGTCCGGGTCGCCCCCGAGCTCGGGTCGGCGCACGGCTGGAGCCGCGCTCAAGGGGGGGTACTGTCACGGTTTCGGCCGAGGCTGCTCCTCTTCCTTGTTCGGGCAGGCTTCGGCGGTCGTCGCTCTCCGGAGTACTAGCTGCCACCGTTCTATGTTTCATGTTCATTTGGTTTTTGTCTGTTCATAACACCTGTCCCTTATTTGTGTCTTAATTGTTTCCCTATTTAGTTTCGCGTGTGTGTGGGTCAGGTGTTATGCGTGATTGTTTGTTGTCAGACTGCCTCTGATGGTTTATTTCTCTCGTTGTTGGCGTGTCCCGAGATTCAGCACTGCGTGCGCTTTTCCTGTGTATTTTCGCACTGTGTTTTGTGCGTAATTGTTTGCGCCACCCGGTTGGGTAGGCGACTATTTTTGTTCACGTGTTGAACAGTACTATAAAAGACGGTTGTAGTCATCCTGGTTCCTGCGCTTGATTCCTTCCACTCATCTACACACACCACTCTGACAGTTGGCTCTTGATTTTATTGGGGATTTATTATTCTCCTAAATTGATGGGATGACTAACTTAGAAAGAATGCATTCTTGACTGGGCTAATGTAGGTTGTGACACCTGGCAAGGCTGTGATTGATGTGAAGAGCTGTTTTAGGGGGTAAAATAAGATAAGGATTGTGTCTTCAAATTCTAGACTATACTGGTTCTTTGTGATCTGTGAGCCTTCCTTGGACGTAGGAATGATGTCTAAGGGAGCTGGCTCTTCTCACTATGATAGGTTGTTATGATAATCTTGTGCCTGGCTGAAGTGTGCAACAAATGGCGCCGAGGAGATGAGACCAACCCCTGAACCAACGGATTGGCTGAGAAAGTTTAAACCACACTCAGTCCTCTACTCTAATTGGCCAGCAGAGAAGTGGGAAATTCCCTCTGTCAGAGTATTTGAGTATTGAATCTGAAACAATGTGTTAGTTGTCTGGGGTGTCCTGCGAGACATCTCAGAGAGCCCGTATATACGAAACATCATATTTACCATTGAAGGTTTTTGCATTAATTAAAATAACTAGTATATCTTAGAAGTCGTGTTGACCTCTTTTGTTCCTAATACCAGATTTGAATTGACGCGACTTTGACAATTTTACTGTAAGATACTCAAATTGTCACGGTACCCTTTCCTCCCCCTCCACATTGCCTCCCTCCCCCCAAATGCCACAAACTATTTAAGAAATGTATAATCTAATTTAGGCACTGACATGTGTAACCGGTGTGAAATGGCTAAGCTGCGGTGCGCACTAGTGGCATTCTAATCCGGTGACAACACTCTCTGAGACCTTGAAGTAGTTGTTTCCCTTGCTCTGCAAGGGCCGTGGCTTTTGTGGAGCGATAGGTACCGATGCTTCGTGGGAGGCAGTTGTTGATGTGTTCATAGGATACCTATTTCGAGCCCAGATTGGGGTGAGGAGAAGGACGGAAGTAACACTGTTGCACATGCATGAGTAGTACAAAATAATGTTATGATGTAAGAAACATTTATAAATGAAGACTTGAATGATTTTTTGACATGTTCCTGTGATTTGTAGGATGTCAAATGTTTAAATTAGATCGAACCACATTTCAGTTGAATCTGTTGTCAACACAACTTGATCTGATAAACAGCAACTCTCTGTGTTCCAACAGTTGATCTGTCCATGTTTGTGTTTCAAGGAGAGAGACTAGAGAAACGTTCCAACATGGAGGGGACACAGGGCCTCCTGGCCATCTTCACCATAGCAGCATGTTTTCTAGTCAACGGAGCACAAAAAACAGGTAAGCATGTTTGTCTCCTGACATCTGAATCAGTCCAGAATGCAGAACACAGTCCAGAATGGCATAAACAGAGAAGCGTTGAAGAAATACCACACAAATACAAAATTACGACCAACTCGTTGGGGGTTTAGACTGTTGAGCAGTTATAAGAAATGTGTTTTTATAAAAGCACTGTACAAATAATATTTGATTAATCGATTGATTGATTGATTAATTGCATTCATTGCATTCTTGTGGTTTAGACATGTGTAAGAAATTCCATTGGCTGACGACTGTTCTCTTCCTCTCCCAGTCTGCAAGGAAGAGGCCGTGGCAGACATCTGTCTTCCTGGTGGACGGCTCATGGAGCGTTGGCTCAGAGAACTTCAAGCAGATCCGCCAGTTTTTGTACCACGCTGGTCAACAGCTTTGGCGTGGCCCCCGACCAGGTGCGCGACGGTCTGGTCCAGTACAGCAACACGGTGCACCCGAGTTCCTCCTTAACACCTTCCAGGACAAACAGGACATACTGCGTACATCAACAACCTGCCTTATATGGGTGGTGAAACCAAGACGGGCCTGGGCCTGGACTTCCTGCTGAGCGAGCTCTTTGTTGACCGAGCCGGGAGCCGAGTGAACGAGAACGTGCCCCAGATCGCCGTGGTGATCACTGACGGCAAATCGCTGGACAAAGTGGGGCTGCATGCCCTTAAGCTGAAGAAGCGGGCGTCACACTGTACGCCATATCGGGATCAAAGAAGCAGACGAAGATCAGCTGAAGGAGATCGCCACTACGCCTCACGACCAGCACGTGTACAGCGTGTCAGACTTTGCCGCGCTGCAGGGGATCTCCCAGATCCTCGTCCAGATGCTGTGTACTACCATAAATGAGGCAAAGAGACCGATCTCCCAAGTGGTCCAAGGTACTATAACAGTGTATTCATTGTTTAAATTTGAAAAATATTCTTTATAAATAAATTACATTAAGTATTATTTTCCTTCGTCTCCAGAGTGCCGCAGTGCCACAGTGGCTGACATTGTGTTCCTTGTGGATGGCTCCACCAGCATCAGCCCTACAAATTTCCAGGAGGTTCGGAGGTTTCTCCACAGCTTCATCGAGGGGCTGGATATCGGAACGGACAAGGTTCGCGTAGGACTGGCCCAGTTCAGTAACGAGATCCAGAAGCAATTCCATTTGGGTGAACATACGGACAAAAGGGCCCTACTGGAACAAGTGGACAGGCTTCCACAGCTCGGGGGAGGCACAGACACCGGCAAAGCCATTACCGTCCTTCGGGAAGAGTTTTTCACCACGGCCAAAGGGAGCCGCGCTGATCAGAGGGTGCCTCAGATTGCTGTGGTGCTCACCGACGGGGAGTCTGGGGACGACGTAGTGCCGCCAGCCAAGGCGCTAAGGCAGCATGGGGTCATTGTGTTTGCTATTGGAGTGGGGGCAGCCAACATCACCGAGCTGAAGGCTATCGCTAACAGGCCCCACGAGCATTTCCTGGTCAGCGTTGAACGTTTCCAGGCCCTACAGACACGTTCTCAGGGTCTGCTGCAGAATGTCTGTGTCTCCATGGAGAACCAGAGGATGGGTAAGATACTTTTATAAGGTAACATACTGTATGTTGTAACAAATGGTGAATGTTGGACCTGCAAAGTGTCTAATCCAAGAGACTTGCTATAGTTGTACCTGTTCTAAACAAAAGTATTCAACCTTGAGAGGCAGACATTGTCTACTGCCACTTGTGCCAACATAAAAGTCAATATTAAAGGACCACTTCTAAAAATGAAAATTAAATATGGCATACATTCACACTGCTGTCATAACAATTATTATTTCCTTTATTTTAATATGTTTTCAGCTCTGATCCCAAAGTTCTCTGATGTCTTCTTCCTGGTGGACAGCAATATGATGCAGACAGACTTCCAGCAGGTCAGAACCCTTCTGATGCGATTGGTCAACCAACTCAACCCGAGCAGTAAAACCACGCGACTGGGTCTGGCCCAGTTTGCCCAGGACACCAAGGTGGAGTTCTTACTGAACACCCACAACACCAAGGAAGAGTACGTGGCGGCGTTCAAGAAATTCAGGCTGCCGCTGCGCCCCAACAGGTCTCGAGTATTTGGGCGTGCCCTGGAATACGCCCGCACACACTTCTTCACCACAGCGTCTGGTGAACGAACAAGGCTACCGGCAGTTTCTAGTCACAGTGACAGGGGGGATTCGAAGGATAACGTGATGAAGGTGGCACGCACTATCAAATCTGAAGGGACAACCATTGTGTCCATCGGGTTGGGTGAATCTACACTTCCAGACCTACAAGTAATGGCCACCTCGCCATTCTTTTACCAAACTACATCCATTGCCTCCGTGCTAAAGACTGTCTTTGAGACTGAAGAGGAGGTGGTCACTGTGACCGATGGTAAGGGCATTTCATTTGGGGATTTGTGGTGAATTAAGTGAATATCTTATCTCCTGTGAAATAATTGCTCATGCATAAAGGATAAGAGCTGTTGACTAACAATTTCCTCTCTATTGCAGATTGCAGTGAAGCTTCGCTGGCTGACATTGTGTTTATAGTTGATGAATCTTCGAGCATTGGAACTGCAAACTTCCAGCTGGTTCGTGATTCATCCACAAGATAGTGGACGGCCTGGAAGTGAACTTCAACAGGGTGAGGGTGGGCATCGTCTCTCTACAGCAACAAGGCCTCGGCTCAGGTCTACCTCAACTCCTTCCAAGAAAAAAGTAATATCCTTCAGTACATCAAGATCTTGCCCTACCGTCGCGGTCTCACGTACACTGGCGAGGCCCTGGAGTATGCCAGGGAGAAGATGTTTATCAAGGAGAGGGGCAGTCGGATAGAACAGGGGGTGCAGCAGGTTGCGATTGTCATCACAGACGGAAAGTCCCAGGACAACGTAACTTCTCATGCTGCTGCACTGCGCCGAGCTGGCATCACTGTCTACGCAGTGGGGATCAAGGATGCTGGACGAAACGAGCTGAGACAGATCGCTCAGATCCCCTAACAAGCACGTATTAAATGTGGACAGCTTTGCCAAGCTCAAGACCCTGGAGAAGAGCCTAAAGAGGAGTGTGTGCTACAACATCCTCAAAAAGCAGTCAAAGACAACGCAAGGACATACACTGCCAAGCAAAGTGAGATCAAAATGACTCCACCAATGCTTCTTGTTGTTTAATTTCAAATCAAATCAAATTTTATTGGCCACATGCGCCGAATACAACAGGTGCAGACATTACAGTGAAATGCTTACTTACAGCCCTTAACCAACAGTGCATTTATTTTTAATAAAAATGTAAAATAAAACAACAACAAAAAAGTGTTGAGAAAAAAAAGAGCAGAAGTAAAATAAAAGAACAGTAGGGAGGCTATATATACAGGGGGGTACCGGTGCAGAGCCAATGTGCGGGGGCACCGGCTAGTTGAGGTAGTTGAAGTAATATGTACATGTGGGTAGAGTTAAAGTGACTATGCATAAATAATTAACAGAGTAGCAGCAGCGTAAAAAGATGGGGTGGGGGGCAGTGCAAATAGTCTGGGTAGCCATGATTAGCTGTTCAGGAGTCTTATGGCTTGGGGGTAGAAGCTGTTGAGAAGTCTTTTGGACCTAGACTTGGCACTCCGGTACCGCTTTGGCCTATGCGGTAGCAGAGAGAACAGTCTATGACTATGGTGGCTGGAGTCTTTGACAATTTTGAGGGCCTTCCTCTGACACCACCTGGTATAGAGGTCCTGGATGGCAGGAAGCTTGGCCCCAGTGATGTACTGGGCCATACGCACTACCCTCTGTAGTGCCTTGCGGTCGGAGGCCAAGCAGTTGCCATACCAGGCGATGATGCAACCAGTCAGGATGCTCTCGATGGTGCAGCTGTATAATTTTTTGAGGATCTGAGGACCCATGCCAAAGTCTCCTGAGGGGGAATAGGCTTTGTCGTGCCCTCTTCACGACTGTCTTGGTGTGTTTGGACCATGATAGTTCGTTGGTGATGTGGACACCAAGGAACTTGAAGCTCTCAACCTGTTCCACTACAGCCCCGTCGATGAGAATGGGGGCATGCTCAGTCCTCTTTTTTTTCCTGTAGTCCACAATCATCTCCTTTGTCTTGGTCACGTTGAGGGAGAGGTTGTTATCCTGGCACCACACGGCCAGGTCTCCTGACCTCCTCCCTATAGGCTGTCTCATCATTGTCGGTGATCAGGCCTACCACTGTTGTGTCGTCGGCAAACTTAATGATGGTGTTGGAGTCGTGCCTGGCCATGCAGTCATGGGTGAACAGGGAGTACAGGAGGGGACTGAGCACGCACCCCTGAGGGGCCCCCGTGTTGAGGATCAGTGTGGCAGATGTGTTGTTACCTACCCTTACCACCTGGTGGCGGCCCGTCAGGAAGTCCAGGATCCAGTTGCAGAGGGAGGTGTTTAGTCCCAGGATCCTTAGCATAGTGATGAGCTTTGAGGGCACTATGGTGTTGAATGCTGAGCTGTAGTCAATGAATAGCATTATCACGTAGGTGTTCCTCTTGTTCAGGTGGGAAAGGGCAGTGTGGAGTGCAATAGAGATTGCATCATCTGTGGATCTGTTGGGGCGGTATGCAAATTGGAGTGGGTCTAGGGTTTCTGGGATAATGGTGTTGATGTGAGCCATGACCAGCTTTTCAAAGCACTTCATGGCTACTGTAACGATCCCGGCAGTCTGAGTCGGGTCCTGTCTGTGGACTAGTTTTTCTGCTCGTGATCTCCAGTTTCCCGAGGGTTCTGGAACGCTCCGGGGAGCTCTCTTGATTTCCGCACCTGCATCCCATCAGCAATCTGCACACCTGGTCCTGATCATCACCCTTCTTAGGCTCTGGCCTAACATCCATTCCCTGCCGGATCGTTAGCCATGAACATCACTCGTCCGGAACCTTCATCCAACCTCTGCCTGGTGGTCGGCGGCTGCCGAGCCATGATCGGATCAACCACTGCACCCCCCAACAACTAATCAACGCCGCCCGCTCTGTTCCTGGATTATTCAGCATCACTCTTGAACTTGTAAATAAACACTCACCTTCGTTTCAACTTACCTTGTCCTGGTCTGCTTCTGGGTTCTGGCCTTGTAACTCGTGACAGAACGATCCGGCCAGTAATGAACCCAGCGGACCTGGACTCTGTTCATGCCATTACCCATCAGGAGAAGATGTTGGGCCATCATAGCACGGAGCTACAGGAGATCGCGTTGGCAGTTCGGAACCTTTCTACCGGTCTGACGGAGGTCCAGAACCAGCGCGAGTTTCCGGTGGAGGATCCACTACCGGTTTCACCCATCTCGCCTGCCGCGTCTGGAGCGGTGTCCTTCCCGTGAGCCCAAGGTTCCGACGCCGGATAAATATGAGGGGAGCTGGGAAGATGCCGTTCTTTTCCTTATGCAGTGTGGGTTAGTGTTCGATCTACAGCCCTACTCTTATGCCACAGACAAGGCTAGGATAGCCTTTGTGATTGAGTTGCTGCGTGGTCGAGCGCTGGAGTGGGCTTCAGCCGTTTGGGGAACGACAAGACCCCTGCATGGCTTCATACCCGGGGTTCACGGCCGAGCTGAGGAAGCTCTCCGACCATTCCGTCCGAGGGAGGGACGCAGCTAGGCGCCTGTTTTCGCTTCACCAAGGAACTTCGCAGCGTGGCCGACTTCGTGATCGAGTTCAAGACGTTGGCTGTGGAGAGTGGGTGGAATGAGGAGTCTCTGCAAGCGGCCTTCTACCAGGGTCTGTCGGAGCAGCTCAAGGATGAGTTGATCTCCTATCCGGAGCCTAGTGACCTGGACAGCTTGGTAGCCTTGTCTATTCGGGTGGATAATCGAGTCCGAGAGCTGAAGGAGGGAGAAGCAATGGGGTCCGTCCAATCGATCAGCTTCTCAGGTTCCAGTCGGGTCGGGGATTGGACCAGAATACGTCGATCATCGTCCACCACACAGGATTAGTGGAGAGGTCCTGTCTCCGATTCGAACCAATGCAAGTAGGGCGGCACGGGTTAACCAAGGAGGAACGCCAACTCAGACGTAGGACTAACTGTTGCCTCTACTGTGGTGGTTCGGGACATTACCTCGCCACCTGTTCCCGGCGGTCGTCAAACTGCGCGGCTCGCTAAAGTTGGGAGGACTTTTAGCGAGCCAGTTTCGACCTCTCAATACCTCTGTCAGACCCCGTTTCCCGGCTACCCTTGTGAACAGGAATCAGAGCTTAGCGATTAACGCTTTTATCGATTCAGGTGCCGATGGAAGCTTTCTTGATGCCGAGTTGGTGGAACAGCTGGGGCTTTCAAGGAGCAATTGCCGGAAGCCATTGAAGCGACCACTCTGAACGGCAGTAGGCTGGCACGTATCACGATGAGGACTGAACCGGTTAAGATGCTGTTGTCGGGGAATCATTCGGAGATGATTTCATTCTTCATTCTGCCGCCTTCCCATGTTCCTCTGGTCCTTGGATACCCCTGGCTGAAGGAACACAATCCCACGTTCGATTGGGTGACGGGCAAGGTAACGAGTTGGAGCCTTGATTGTCATGCTAACTGTCTCAAGACTGCCTGTCCCCATTCGGGTTCCCAGTCAGGTGATTGAGGCTAAACCCCCAGATTTGTCCCTGGTTCCCGAGACATATCACGATTTGGGGGAAGTGTTCAGTAAGCAGAAGGCTCTGTCACTCCCCTCCCCACCGACCATATGATTGTGCCATCAACCTGTTCCCTGGAGCTGTCTACCCCAAGGGAAGGTTATACAGTATCTCCCGCCCTGAACGTGAGGCTTTGGAGACCCTACATCAAGGAGTCCCTAGCTGCTGGTCTCGTTCGTTCCTCGTCATCACCCCCTGGGGGCAGGATTCTTCTTTGTGGGTAAGAAGGATGGCTCTCTTCGACCGTGTATTGATTATCGGGGTTGAATGACATCACGGTCAAGAACAAGTATCCCCTGCCCTTGATGAGTTCTGCCTTCGACTCCTTACAGGGTGCTACGGTGTTCACTAAGCTAGACCTACGCAATGCGTAACGACGCCTGAGAATATGATCGGTCTCTTTGTGTTTGTTTATCTGGATGACATTCTGATCTTCTCGAAGGAACCTTCCCGACCACGTCCAGCATGTCCGGCAGGTTCTGCAGCGATTGTTGGAGAATCGCCTGTTCGTGAAGGGCCGAGAAGTGCGAGTTTCACGCCCACACGACATCCTTTCTCGGGTACATCATCTCCAGGGGAGAGATTAGGGATGGACCAGGAGAAGGTTAGAGCGGTTCTGGAATGGGCCCAGCCCGGTACGAGATTGCAGCTCCAGAGATTTTTGGGGTTTGCGAATTTCTACCGCAGATTCATCCGGGATTACAGCCGTGTGGCCGCTCCGTTAACTGCCTTGACTTCCAGTATCAGGAGCTTCAAGTGGAATCCGGAGGCGGATCGAGCTGTTTCTGGATTTGAAGAGGCGATTCACCAACGCACCGATTCTCTCTCAACCGGACACGGCCCGTCAGTTCGTCGTTGAAGTGGACGCGTCTGATGTGGGAGTTAGGCGCCATCCTGTCGCAGCGATGCTCCACGGACAGTAAACTCCATCCCTGCGCCTACTACTCTCCGCCTTTCGCCTGCGGAGAGGAATTACGATGTGGGTAACCGGGGAGCTTCTGCGGTGAAACTTGCCTTGGAGGAGTGGCGCCACTGGTTGGAGGGCGGAGCAACCGTTTATTGTCTGGACTGACCACAAGAATCTTGCTTACGTGCAATCGGCTAGACGTCTCAACTCCCGTCAGGCCAGGTGGTCCGTTGTTTTTCGGACGATTCAATTTTTTCCCTGACGCTCCGACCTGGATCTAAGAACGGCAAGGCGGACGCCTTGTCTCGGATGTTCTCCAAGACGGAGGAGAGTGGGTCCAAGACCGAGACAATTCTCCCCCGGAACTGCGTCGTGGGAGCGGTTAGGTGGAAGATTGAGGAGGAGGTGATGGCGGCCCTTCGGACCTTGCGCCCGGTCCCCGGTAACGGTCCACCCGGTCGGTTGTTTGTGCCTGAGTCGGTTCGTCCTGCGGTCTCAAATGGTCCCACGCCAGCAAGATGGCTTGTCACCCTGGCGTGGCTCGGACGATGGCGCTTCTTCGCAGACGTTTTGGTGGCCTGCCATGGCCGAGATACTCGGGGTTATGTTGCTGCCTGTCCAGTGTGTGCGCAGAATAAGAGTACCAATCGGCCCAGCTCTGGACTACTTCACCCCCTTCCTATTCCCGGCGACCATGGTCGATCTGGCCCTGGACTTTGTGACTGGGTTGCCCGCTTCTGAGGGGAACACGGTCGTTCTGACTATCGTGGACAGATTCAGCAAGTTCGCCCACTTTGTGCCAATTGCCAAGCTTCCCTCTGCCTCGAGACGTCCGAGATCCTGGTTAGGGAGGTTTTCAGGGTCCACGGTTTGCCCAGTGATATCGCTTTCCGACCGTGGCCCTCAGTTTACCTCTGCTGTCTGGAAGTCCCTTCTGTTTGGCCATTGGAGCTACAGTCAGTCTCACATCTGGTTTTCACCCCCAATCTAATGGGCAGGCGGAGAGAGCCAACCAGAAGATGGAATCCACGCTACGCTGCCTGGCCTCTTCCAACCCCCACCTCCTGGGTCTCTCAGTTGCCTTGGGTTGAGTATGCCCACATACTCTCCCTACATCTGCCACTGGGATGTCTCCCTTCCAGTGCCTGTATGGCTACCAACCTCCCTTGTTCCCTTCTCAGGAGAAGGAGCTCTCAGTGCCTTCTGTTCAGGCCCATATTCGCCGTTGCCACCGGACCTGGCATCGGGCCAGAAAGGCACTCCTTAGAGTTTCGGACCGGTATCAGCTCCAGGCGAATCGTCGCGGATCCCCGCTCCCACCTATACCATCGGAGATAGGGTCTGGTTGGCTACACGGGATCTTCCTTTACGGACTGAGTCTAGGAAGTTGTTACCGAAGTTCATTGGTCCGTTTGTGGTGAGAAGGTGATCAATCCGGTGGCAGTTCGACTCAAACTCCCGAGGACGCTCAGAGTCCATCCCACCTTTCATGTCTCCTGCCTCAAGCCTGTTTTCCTCAGTCCTCTGTTGCCTCCCCTCCGCCTCCTCCTCTCCTCCTCCTCGGATGATCGGAGGTGGTCCTGCCTACACGGTGCGACGCATCATGGATTCCAGACGGCGGGGGCCGGGGTTTCCAGTATCTCGTGGACTGGGAGGGTATGGTCCTGAAGAGAGAGTTGGATTCCGCGGCGACAGATCCTAGATGCTGACCTCATCCGGTGACTTCTGAACCGCCTCCATCCTGGCGCTCGGGAGTCCCGCCCGGTGGCGTTGTCGGAGGGGGTACTGTAACGATCCCGGCAGTCTGAGTCGGGTCCTGTCTGTGGACTAGTTTTTCTGCTCGTGATCTCCAGTTTCCCGAGGGTTCTGGAACGCTCCGGGAGCTCTCTTGATTTCCGCCTGCATCCCATCAGCAATCTGCACACCTGGTCCTGATCATCACCCTTCTTAGGCTCTGGCCTAACATCCATTCCCTGCCGGATCGTTAGCCATGAACATCACTCGTCCGGAACCTTCATCCAACCTCTGCCTGGTGGTCGGCGGCTGCCGAGCCGATGATCGGATCAACCACTGCACCCCCAACAACTAATCAACGCCGCCCGCTCCCTGTTCCCTGGATTATTCAGCATCACTCTTGAACTTGTAAATAAACACTCACCTTCGTTTCAACTTACCTTGTCCTGGTCTGCTTCTGGGTTCTGGCCTTGTAACTCGTGACAG